>NW_020439072.1:7363-17340 GCF_000699045.2 Agrilus planipennis | reverse complement strand
GATAAGGTTGCCCCACACTTGAGACAACTGATAAAACATGAAAAAAACTCCGAAAAATCGAGTCACTATCACGTCAGCTGCAACGCCTGCTACTTTAGAATACGCTTCTGAAATGATAGAAAGATAGGTGCATTTCGCGCACCACAAAGGACCTCCTCCCAAGCCAACCGCTAGTCCTGCAGGAATCATTGTGTAGAAACGAGGATAGAATTGAGACGCGATAAATGGTAGGTAAGCAAGAAACGATACTGCTACTGCCCATTTACAACCAAACCACCTGCAATAATAAAATAAGACAACGACTAAATAAATAATTTTACAGTACAAATGTGCCAACATTGATAAGTATCAACAAATAAATTCAAAGGGCTCCTGAACTAAATAATCCAGTAAATTAGGTTTTCATGTCCTAAAAAAGTAAGTAACCAATTTTTTTTATTTAATCGATTTATTTTAGTGTTTAGGAAAACACTCGAAATCACTGTCGCTTAAAAAGTTTTTTTGCGAATATTGCGTTTTCTATGGCTCAGAGGTCAATGAGGTCATTATAAAAATGAAAGATAATGAGATTCCTGAAAAATATGCTCTCTACAATTTTTCACGTACAACGAATAGTTTACGCAAAAGTTTGCTGCAAAGTTTACGTGCAAGGTGTATACTCTTGTTGTACGTAAAAAAAAAATGATGCGATAATTTTTTTAGAGAATTCCATTATCTTTAATTTTTATAATTTCTTTTGTACCATTTCCACATATCTCAAAAATATGTTCTAGCGTCTCTGGTTCTAGTTTAAACAGTCTGCATATTTTCTTCCCAGTACCTTGCCATCCTATTCTCACTTCCTCGGCTAAATCTTATCCCTCCCTTTCATTTCATATTTTCTTGTATTCCTATGCGAATTTTAAGTTTTTAATTTTTTCTCTTCTTTTAGTTAAAATTTCCAGTTCTTTTCATAAACTTCTGTCTTTTTCCAGCTTCTGCCTCTACTGCGTGATTAACCGCCCTATTTTCATTGTAAATTCTTCTCCTCTTTTCATCTTTTCCTGCTAATTTTCTTCTCTTCCGTTTGAATATTCGATATATTATACTTAACTTTTATGCATTCTTTTAATAACATATTGTCTTCTGAATTTAACACTTTTTCTTCGAACTTTAAAGCTTATTTTAAATAATTTATAGCCAATTTTTCTATTCTTGTTTCTTATTGTAATAGGTATTTCGGTGTATTTCTATCTATTTTTTAAATCCATATTATATATCTGAATAAAACGTCTATTTTTTTCTTTTCTTATCATGTTGGAAATAATTAAACTCTCTCTTTGTAAAACTTCGCTTAAGTTGTAAGCTATAAATATTAGAGCTTCATCCAAAACAATGAAGGACAGAAAATCTGGATTTCTCGATTTAAGCAAGTTGAAAATTTTCCGCGGAATCCACTCAGCCGAAGGGGAATTATAATCTATTCCCAGAAATTGCACCTAGCTAGATCGATATTTCGCCCCCGTTGGAATAAACAAATTTATTGTAATTGCTGGTACAATAAAATCGTATAGAAAGTAATAATAACAATTTCCTTTTTTCAATTAGCAACATTGATAACTCGTCCTTGTTTTGGGTCGAAATCATTGATAAAAAAATCTAAACATGTCAACATTTTAAGAATCTATACTAATGTTTAACGTCACATTTTCGAATATTAAATACCACATAACTCAAGTTGAGTCCTTACCTGATAAAAACCGACGGTAATAAAATATTCGATAACAAAAGAGATCCATAGATAGCTGCGAGTGTAAATGTACCCAAAGATTCATCAGCATTTACGGAGCTTTGCAAATTGGACGATCCCCAAAACGCTGTGAAGTGAACCATAAATGCGAAACCTAGGACAAGAACGTTTTTCCATATTCTCTTCTGTTCGTTAGGATTGACGTCGTCCTCTTCAGAACTCTTTACCCTTTGAAATTTCTTTGTCATTTCCACCCTATAAAAAAATGCGTTCACATGAGCCTCTTAAAATAACAAAAATATTGGTACATTTACAAATTTACATTATAATAAAGGAAGTGAAGATAGGATTAGAAGTTACAGCCAATAAAAATTGGAGAAAGAGTGGTCGCGTCGCTATTAACAAGAAGAAATCACTTTTATACTCTAGAACGATTAACAGTGAATTGCCGCAAGTTTATGTTTGGAGCAGTAAGAGAGTAACAAATGCTAAGAGGCAATAGAAGACGTAGTTTAAATTATTGCTCATAAACTGTTAAAATGTGGGGTTCTCCAGTCTTTAGAAAATGCAAAGATTTACTCAGGGTAGAGATAAGGTGTGGGAATGAGTAAGATGCATATTAGAAGCAGAAACAGATGTTAAGAGAGGTAGAAAGAGAAAGATTTCGTTACTGTTTACAAACAGATACTGATATGGGATGTTTCAGTCTTCAGAAACTGCAAAGATTGAGTAAGGGCAGTAATAAAAATTGTATGAGAGTAAGAGACATTTTAGAAGCAGAAGCAGCTGTAAGGAGAGGCAGAAGAAGACCTAGTTCATATTATTGTTCGTAAAAAGATACTTATGTGAGATATAAGAACAAAGGCTTTCACGGCCGGAATCCATAGCAGAATGAAGATTCGGGCTATAGGACCGTGGTCTAAGTGAACTATTGTGTCACCCAGTCGCTGTCGAGACTTCGAGATATAATCTACGTTCACGTTGTCAACGCAGCACTACCACTGAGGATGTCAGCCGCAATAGCTGACGAAACGTCTGGACACAATAGTTCACTTAGACCACGGCCCTATAGCCCGAATCTTCATTCTACTTATGTGAGATGTTTGAGTCTTCAGAAAATGCGAAGATTGACTCAGAGCAGTAATAAGGAGCAAGTAAGAGATATATTAGAAGCAAAAATAACTAAGGAGAGGCAGAAGAAGACCTAATTTAGATTATTCTCCACAAACAGTTACTCATGATACAATTTCCTATTGTAAATCAATCGGTAAGTATTATAACAAAGTCAATTGTGACCCTTTTTTTTGTTTCAATTTTTAGAAACGTTATCGTATATTTTATTGCACTTGTTAATACACAGGTGTAAAGCAAAAAACTGCATTGTCGAAAAATGTTTCTTTTTCATGTTACCTTGAAATGTATTTTATAATTACCATAAAATAGTTAGTGTTTTATAAAACGATTCTGCGGCGATATTTATTGTACGTATGCATGTACTACTTATTTAAACAAATACCAATTGTCTGAGAGTTTAGTTTGAGAAAATCATACAGATGGGAGATTGTTTAGGTAACTAAGTAACGTTGCATGCTTTTTATAATGCACTTCGTTTCTCATCTGTCAAAAGATATTATCTACGAAATATTAATTAAGTAATTAAAAAAGAAAAGTTGTGCATAACATTCATAAGTTGTTCCAATAAACAAATGTAAACAAGAAATTTTTGACTTGTTATGTTTTGAGGATAGGATATCTCGATTTGATCTTGGTCTTGTTGACATAGTCTCGGTCTTGGTCTTGCGCGTTAAGCCTTTGTCTTGCCCTTTTAATACATACGAGCTTGTCACGATTTTTAAAGAAAATAGTGTCGATAGTTTTGGGAGTTATGAAAACTCGAAAACTTACTTTTCCTCCAAAGCATAAATTGACCTTTTATCGAACAAAATGGTACAAGTTACTTGAAAGAAGTAAGAATATCGAAAAAAAAAATTCTTTGTCTCTAAATTTCATATGTTATACAGACATAGAGCTAACGAACATCTACTTAGAGGACATTCTTGTAAATCTCTTTTTTCAAACAGTGGTAAAGGTTCTTTTTTTCTGCAGTTAGTATTAAAATCTAGTAAAGCAAACTGGAAATTTCTAATACTAAAAACGTTTTGTTCCAAGAAAAGAATATGTAGGTACATGTACTAAAATTGCTTCAAATAGTTTAACTCATAAATCCATCGGAAGTTATAATTTTTTGTTTAGTCTTGGTCTTGTACATTCGGGCACGGTTTTAATATTGGTCTTGTTCATTCGATTTTGATATTGCTATTGCTAGTATGAAGACAGTCTTGCTCTTGGTCTTGCAAAAATGCAAACCCAAGACCAATTTTGCACATCACTACTTTCTTCTCTGACTCTTCGTAGTAGTGTTATCGAAAAAGAAAGAGAAAGTCGAAAAACTTCGCACCATTATGGCGGGTTGAGAACAAAAAAGCACAAAGAGGGTAATTATTTTCAATATAGGTTTACTTTAACAATGTAACAAGCCAGATGGGCAACATTTGAATCTTGGAGTAAGAAGATCTCAAAAATCTTGAGTTCTGGAAAATTCAGTAACAAAAGATATTTGTTTGTACCTCGGAAATGTTATTAGGTCATCATCATCATCATAAGGTCGTCAGTCCCAAGACTGGTTAGACACGCACCTCCACTTTTTCCTATTCTGAGCTAATCTTCGCATTCCCTTAAAACTAGAACAACCTAAATCCTTAACTATTAATCTAATCTAGGTCTACCTCTACTCCTCTTAATTTCCGTTTCTGCCTCTAATATGTCTCTGACTAGACCTTCATGTCTGAGAAGGTGTGCTACTAACCTATCTCGCTTATTTCTTATTGACTTCCATAAAGTCTTCTGTTCTCCTATTCATTCTAATACCTCTTCATTTCTAACCTTCTCTATCCTCATCATTCGCCGGTAACATCACATTTCGAACGCTTGTAACCTTTTCTTTTCCGCAGCGCCCACCGCCCATGTTTCGCACCCGTACAGCGCCGTGCTCCAAACATAAACCTTTAACAACCTTTTTCGAATTTCTAAATTAACCATTCGCGAGCATAGAAGCGACTTCTTCTTGTTGAAGGCGATTCGAGTCTGCGCTATCCTCTGCCTTATATTCCTCCTACTCCTTCCATCCTAACTTATCTGACTACCTATATAATATACCTAAAATCGGCCACTTCTAATTATTCGTCTTCTATCTTTATATTCGTTCTTTCCCTACTTTTTTCTTCCCTTGCACATCAGTATTTTTGTTTCATTTTTATTTATTTTCATACAGTACTGTTTTATCAATACTGCTTCCATTTCATTTAAAGCTATCCCTATTAGGTATTTACATATCTTTTATTGCATTGTTAAACGATTGAATTAAAACATTGTTAAAGCAAACCTACTTTTATTCACCTTGTTTTATTTGCCTTGAAAGAACTAACAATTCAACTTAATTACTTAATTAAAGTTTTATATATGTATCAGTAACTGCTGCAATAGTTACAAATCTTTAATAGGTAATAATACCTGCAATGGATACCTGATAAATATTGTTTCGTTACATGGCGCGCTCATTATTAGTTGCACTACGTTCATTAACTATGGAACGAAAACTTTAAAACATACTTTTAATAATAGAATGGCCCAATTTGAATTTGTGTTTGATTTGGGTCTCTTTTTATGTGTTGTTTAAAGTATTTTCAAATGTTTTTACATTGAAGTTGGTTGTTTAGTACTGTAACATGCAGCGCGACCGTTTAAATAGCGGATTCAATAATAATGGAGGAATTATTTATTAATTATAGTTAAATTTTAAGTAAAAAATAAGCGGGATAGGTTGGTAGGACACCTTTTCAGGCATGAAGGTCTAGTCAGAGGCATATTAGAGGCAGAAACAGGAGTTAGGAGGGGTAGAGGTAGACCTAGATTAGATTACTGTTCGCAAATAGTTAAGGATGTGGGCTGTTCTAGTTTTAGGGAAATGCGAAATTTAGCTCAGGATAAGAAAAAGTGGAGGTATGTGTCCAACTAGTTTTAGGACTGACGACCCTATGATGATGATGATGATAGTTAAATGATTGTTTCGGTAAATAAATATAGTTTGTTTTTAACATAAAATTGTTAAATAAATTGTTGACTAAGCTATACTAAATTATATAAATTCGCTTTAGTATATAATTAAAGTAATTGTGCTTCTAAATAAATATATAAAATTCGTTTCTGTATATTAGTACAACAAATTTGGTGTTAACAAACTACATGATGGGAACGGTTGAAATGTTCAAGTTACTGTTTCGAACGTATAAATATACTATTTTGAAACAAATGATAGAATATGTATTAGTATAGGACACTTCACTCATGACACGCTGGTTAGAGACATATTAGAAACAAAAACAGGAGTTAAGAGGGGCAGAGGTAAATCTAAATTAGATAACGGTCCGCAAATGATAAAAATTGACTGAAGATAGGAAGAAGTGTAGGTTTATGTCTAACCAGACCCAATAAGATGATGATGGTGATGATAAATTTGGCGAAAATTAATAAGCAAGAAAATGTCATACTAAATTTCTTAATTTCGCTTAAAGCTATCTCACACCCAGTTTTATTTTTTATAAATAAACTTATATATCCCAAAATAAAACGACGAATGTGCTGTAGGTACGCAAACAGCCCAGTAGTGCATTAAGATACCTACGTACAATACGTTAGGTATCTTTAAAACAGCCTTGGTCTAGGTTTCTGAGGAGAATACTTTTACTTTTTCACGGTCATATTAACGAGACACATAGCAGATACCTATACATATAAATCGTATCATGTTTCTTGGGTCCAAGGGAATGTCATTCTGCAATACTTATCAAATACATTTACATCTACAATATTTGTTACATTATGGACAGAGCCTTTTCTACTGTAGCGCCTGGTCTGAATATCGAGCAAATTATTCAGCATTTCTTTATTTAAAATTGAAAATAAAGAATACACCAATACAATAATTATACGAAGAATACAGCACGAAACATAAACTACGGGAAAATTTATACACACAAGAAAAACAAATAAATGAAAGGTACGAGAAGCACAATTGCATAGAAACATGTAGATGTACAAAATGTTTTGTTAAAGGTATTTAAATAAAAAATTCAAATACTTTTTCGACTTCCTATTTCAAATGCTAAAAATTCAAAATAGCTCCCTTTCCCTATATATGCTAAAAAAATTAAGAAAGTTTTTTACTGTAAGGTATTTGTTTAACCCTGAATCGGTATCATCTTTTAAAAATTGGAGTTTTTCGAAGATAATAATGATGTCTGCACATTAGGGATTGAAGTTAATTATAAGCAGGTAAGTTTAAATTTGCCTATTGTGTAATTAATATTTCACTATGGTTCATTTCATATGGCTTTTATTTATTTTTTAATTTTTTGTGATTATATGTGTATATTATGTATAATAAATTTTTGCAGCTGTGCAGTGAAATAGAGGAAACAGAAGATGTGACATTGAAATCCCAAATAAATGCTTGATACAAATTGTGTCGGTAAGATTTCTTTCAATATTATCAACTTCCTAGCTTGAAAAACACGTATCAATTAAAATTTTCGACAATTTCAGGGATTTACTAATGTTGAAGATTTGGGAAAAAAGATGCGTAGTAAAAGTTGTGCTAATATTCAACCTTATCTAGTTTTGGTAAACGGACAGGAAGAAGATTCCATTTTTATTCAAGGAGATGAATCGTTTATAAAAGTACAAGAAAATTCACATCCATTGCACGGATTTGATATTTTATACAAACTTTAGCATGTGTGTGACGTGGAATATCCGATAAGTTTACTAAACTTTTATAATTTTCTTGATGTCTACATTTACAAAACGTCTGTTCAGCCGCGCAGCGTTGTATCGTCGTTACATATAAATATTTCTAACGTCGATATACATAACAGCGATAGTTCTGACTGATTATAAAACATTCAATAATATAATAAACGTGATTTTTCTAATATTATTGAGTTATTTTATGCTTATTAAACTTTCCAGCGTATTTGTAACATAAAATAATCTTAGTGCACTAAAATTGCAGTGATATACCAGTAAATCGAATTCTCACTGATAACACCAGTGGAGAGAAATTTCACGGATAAACCAGTGAATCGAAATGCCACTGTTTCACTCAGTGATTATTCACTGATTACCAGTGGTATACTTTGCACTATATCAATCAGTGAATAAATAGTCACTGATGATCAGTGCATACTCACTGATTTTTTTTTAAGAGAGAGTGGAGGTGCGTGTCCAACCAGACTTAGGACTGACGACGTTATGATAATNATGTACATAACAGCGATAGTTCTGACTGATTATAAAAAATTCAATAATATAATAAATGTGATTTTTCTAATATTATTATATATTATTTTATGCTTATTAAACTATTCAGCGTATTTGTAATATAAAATAATCTTAGTGCACTGAAATTGCACTGATATACCAGTGAATCGAATTCTCACTGATACACCAGTGGATAGAAATTTCAATAATAAACCAGTCGATCGAAATGCCACTGTTTCACTCAGTAATTATTCACTGATTACCATACTTTGCACTGTATCAATCAGTGAATAGTCACTGATGATCAGTGCATACTCACTGATTTTTTTTAAGAAAGTAAGATATAGTTTTTATATTACGTTACTATTTTCTCAGTTCAGCGACAAGCTATTTTCGTGTATCCTCTCTTATTAGTTTTAATTAATTAGAAAGAAAGATTATGATGTCATAATAGCTTATTTATTGTGAAAGATCCGAGCCCAAATACCAATATCAATCCTTTTGCAATATTAATTTGAAATCATTTTTTAAATTTTTTATTTACCCACTACAAATTACCTCAAATTAATGAGGGAAAAATTGTTGCTGTTGTAGTGGGTAAATAAACAATCGAAAAAATGATTTCAAATTAATATTGCATATTAATCTACTATTAAGTAACTAACAATGTCATAGGATTTCATATATCAATCCTTTATTTCAAAAAAACGTTTAAGAAACCCATTTTGGATTTAATCTTTTACACATTGAAATACGGGGAAAAAACGGAATCCATGATATCTTTAGCTTTAGGCTCATTTAGTAATAAAAGTTTTTGAAATCGTTTTCTAAGGTTTTTCGATTATATTTATTAGACACCACAATACCTTGTAGTTTTCAGGCATTCATAGCCGACATATATCGATTCGATATTATTTTCTGAGCTATTTTGCCATGGTCCTTGGAATTTCGTATTTGCCATTCCTTGCTCAAAGCACCTTCATCAGTAGCTATTTGACAGGTGCTGAGTCGTAACTGATGTCAAGCACGATGTTCGGAACAGCGAAATGCGAAACTCCATGAACCAAGGCAAACCAATCCAGAAAACAATATTGAATCCACAATACTATCGATAATCCATTTCCAAAGAATTCAGACTTTCTTATGTTCTCTTCAATTTAAGTATTAGAAAGCATTAACAGAATATTTCTTTGTCTCCTTTCAAACTTCTAATACTTGTATCTTCAATGGTCAATGTGAGCAATTTCGTTCATTTTATGTAACGTTTTATCGGTGAATGCTTTTCTCAAAAAAGTATTTAAATGCAAAATAGAAGTAAGTACTTCGTATTTACATTTTAAATCCAAATATTTCAAATAAATCACATCTATACAAACAGATACATATATTATGAGTAACGACTTACTTAAAGCAAAAGGAGATATGAAATTGGACAGGTCCAGACTGGAATTTCGGAGTATTTATAGAACAGAATCGTTTGTAAATCGAAAGAAAATTTAGAGCAGAAACACCTACCAATAAATGATAAAGTGAAAACATGAGTTCATAAAAAATCGCAGAAATAAATAGATCAAGTAATTCCCAAAATTTTACATAAAGACGTTTAAAAATCTAAAATGCGTTTCGACTCCAAGGTGTTATTTTCAGTCGGAGAGTACAATTGAGAAAAAAATCGGTTGTCTTTAAAGTCGGTTTACTGACGATAGTTGAACGTGACAACGTCATAAGAAAATACTGATGGAATGGTTTCATTTTTCAAAAGAAAATTTTAATTTTATTTGTTTGATAGATATTTTGTATGGATATAGAGAAGGAGGTAAATGGAAATGTATTATTGTACAGCAGCTGTCCACGCGGACGCATCGCTCAC
>NW_020439072.1:0-2492 GCF_000699045.2 Agrilus planipennis | reverse complement strand
CTTCCTCTTGAATTACCCTATCTATTAAAAAAAAACGCATTAAAATCCGTTGCGTAGTTTTATAGATTTATAAAGTGGGAAATAATTAGGAAGTGTAGGGCAGCTAAGGAACAGTGGATTGATAGGATGCTAAAGGAAAACTAAAATACTGGTATACAAGGGAAGAAAAAAAATAGGGAAAGAGCGAATATAAAGATAGGAAACGAAAAATTAGATGAAGAACAATATTTGTCAGGTATCCATTGCAGATATTATTACCTATTAAAGATTTGTAACTATTGCAGCAGTTATTGATACATATATAAAACTTTAATTAAGTAATTAAGTTGAATTGTTAGTTCTTTCAAGGCAAATAAAACAAGGTGAATAAAAGTAGGTTTGCTTTAACAATGTTTTAATTTAATCATTTAACAATGATTTTTAAGCAATAAAAGATATGTAAATACCTAATAGAGATAACTTTAAATAAAATAGAAGCGGTATTGATAAAACAGTATTGTATGAAAATAAATACAAGTAAAACAAAAATACTGGTATGCAAGGGAAGAAAAAGTAGGGAAAGAGCGAATGTAAAGGTAGGTGAAGAAAGATTAGAAGTGGCTGATTTTAGATATCTAGGAAGTCAGATAAGTCAGGACGGAAGGAGTAGTAGGGATATAAAGCAGAGGATAGCGCAGGGTCGAGTCGCCCTTAATAAAAAGAATTCACTTCTATGCTCTCAAATGATTAATTTAAAAATCCGAAAATGATTGTTATAGGTAGGGACAGAAACAGAAGTTAAGAGGAGTACAGGTAGACATACTGTTCGAAAATAGTTAAGGATGTGGGATGTTCTAGTTTTAGGGAAATGCAAAGATAAGCTCAGAATAGGAAAGAGTGGCGGTGCGTGTCCAACCAGTCTTAGTACTGACGACCTTATGATGATGATTATGCCTATCTACGCATTTATTCATTCATGGCTATATGAAGAACATTCAGTTGTTTCTTCAAACAAAAATACCCTGGCTCTTTTCTTTTTGATCAAGTAGAATTTACTTCGTAACATTTTTGCCAACGTTGAATCAATATCCATCTACTTATTCTTCATCTGCGTATCACAGATTCAGGATTCAACTTCCGAAAGTTGTTAAGTAGCCGTCTTCAATATAAATCGGCAAAAGATTGATTGCAACTTTTTTGTCCACCCTTAAATAAAATACGTGACAGATTTAAAACATTTAAGTCACTTTGAATCAGCAAATGTGCCTATTTTAATTCATGGTGACAATATTCAGAATTTTAGTAAAAGAAGGAGCAGATAACGATAACATCTTTCTATTTTTGAAAAATAATGTTTGTACGTATAAGATCTTTTTCAGAAAAAATAATAGTAATAGACAATAATAGCAAACATTTTTTTTTAGAAAATAACTAGGTATGTACTGCATTTTAAATTTCAAATGGTTTTTCTGCCCAATGCATTCGATCATATATAGCAAATACGATCTTTGAATTAAAGTGAGACAAAAATGCTTTAAATAATTAATTATGTATGTAAATTAAAAACTCAACAAAACGATTAAAAATTTAGCGCTACTTATAATTGACAATGAACCTGTTTACAAATCAGTAGACACCTCGAGTGATGCGTGTCACTGGTTTTTTTTTTTATAGTTTCTCACATGTTTAACGTCAACGGATTTTTTTATGATCCTTTTCTCTTCACTGTTTTTGTAAATCGGAATTAATGTGGCGTTATTTTTGGAACTGTTACTGTTTGTATTTCGTAATAATTTCGGAATCTATAAATCTTTAACTCAGATGGATTTTTTTCTAATCCTAAATAGATATGTATATTAAAACATCACGGAGCTGTTAGCACTTGGTGGTATATTTTTTTTGTTTAAATAAATAAATAAAACACAAGAATAGTTTCATATTTGATAATAAGCAAACACCCCATTCGAGTATATTCATCAGCATTACAAAATTAATGTAAGTACTAATCAGCAAAAAGGGAAGGTCGCCATCCCCGAAGTGTAGCTGGTCATTTGTTAATAAAAGAGACATAAAATTATTAAATGTTAAATCACTAAATACATCTGTTTCTGAAGCGAAATAAGAATACTGAGATCCCTATTCATAGTAGTCTGTAGAGGAGTCTGTACCATATTGTACTGGATTGAATTACACTTTACATTTAACTAGTGACCCGCCCCAGCTTCGCACAGGTGCAACGCTAATACTAAATATATTTTTGTTTTGTTTAGATTATTATCGAAAAGGGGAAATCTTCAAAAGATACCCCCTGAACATACTAAATATACTACAGAATGTCTTTATATACAACATTCATAGTTTTTTTGTCATTAGACAATACAAACTGGCCTCCCGGTCGGTACCGCCGCAACCGCTATGTCCCTGCATTTTAAATCTGTAATATCTTCGAAAATATTCATTTAAATTAGATGCTGTAAAGGGCCATATTGATCTATATTAAATGCACAATGTAT
>NW_020439071.1:242348-303112 GCF_000699045.2 Agrilus planipennis | reverse complement strand
TTGTTTCAGTCCTAAGATTCATAGCAGCTTGCAACGCTTTTCTATTAAATTATCTCAAATTAACTAATGACACTCTAAAAGATCTAATCTCATTCTAGCATGCACTTAGTTGTTACATTTCACATATTGATCGTTGATATCTCTACATTTACGTGTTAGGCTAATTAAAAGACTTGTGACGCTTTATACATCAAACTGTCGCAAATAATGCTGCACTTTTACTCTATTTAAAAATTTAGAGGGAAAAATAACACGAAAGACTCACTATTTTCAAAACATTTTACGTAATTGTATGGGGGGTGTGTTGTGTAAGTAACATTACCAATTGTTAGATTTATTGATCTGTTCTTATTTACATGCCTTTATTAAGGTGTTTTTTTGGTAAGTATAGTATGATATTAAGTTGATAAAGATTTGTAAATGAGGAAGACAAGTGGGTTGTCGGTTTTATAGGAAAAAGCAACTTTTCATTCCATGTTGGTTTTAAAAATTGTTTTATAGAAAGGAATAATGAAAGCAAAGGGTTTTATTTGAAATACCTGTAAGAAACCCGGTCACTATAGCCACCACAACAGTCATGATAAGAGCAAGTATTTGATAACCGGCTTGTTGCATAGCAGTCCTGCCGTCGCCCTGAATATGCCTGTAAACGTCTTGATTGAATGATGGAATTGTTGGAGCTCGTGCCGGGAATATGTCGTAGAGTCCTGTGTGGTACTGGCTTTCGGTAGCTATAGCTGCTAAAATTGCTGACACTAGAGCTGCCAAAACTCCAGGCATTCCATGAAGATTGTGTACTCCACAGGTGTCATGAATGTGCAGATTCCTGTCGATCCATGGCTAAAGGTAATAAATAATCCTAACTATATCTGCATTTTATAGGTAACGCTGTGAATGAAAAATGTATTAATGTTAATCATCATCATGAGAAGGTCGTCAGTCCCAAGACTAGTTGGACACGCACCTCCACTCCTTCCTATCCTAAGCTTATCTTCGCATTTTCCTAAAACTAGAACATCCCACATCCTTAGAACTGTAATCTAATCTAGGTCTGCCTCTACTCCTCGTTACTCCTTTTTCTGCTTCTAATATGTCTCTACATAGCTCTTTATGCTTGAGAAGGTGTCCTACTAATCTATCTCGCCTATTTTTTATTGATTTCCGTAGAGTCCTCTATTTTTCTATTCTTTCTAATACCTCTTTATGTCCACATCATCCGCCAGTAACACTACACTTACTCCAAACATACTCTTTCAACAATCTTTTCTGAATTTCTTAATTAATCGTTCGTAAGCATGGAAGTGACTTATTTTTATTGAAGGCGACTCGACCCTGTGGTATCGTCTGCTTTATATCCTTACTATTCCTTCCGTCCTGACATATCTGACTTCCTAGATATTTTAAATCAGTCACTTCTTCTAATTTTTCGTCTCCTATCTTTATATTCGCTCTTTCCCTACTTTTTCTTCCTTTGTACACCAGTATTTTTGTTTTACTTTTATTTATTTATTTATTGATGTTAATAACATTGATAAATTCCTTATCGGCGAGATGAAGCCGTCAGGATCCTCTCCTTGTTATTGTACTTGATTTGAAGTGTTAATTAACTGATTTGTTCAAAGTAAATGTATCTAGAATCGGAATCATTTTACCAGGTTTTTGATGTAGTAAATATCTTCTCATAAACAAGTACCGAAGGTTTGTCGCTCGTTCGCAGAATAATTTATTCTTCCTGATGAAATTTTGAATTCTGACTCTATTATAGATCCTATTGTGAAACTCATCTCTGATATTATCAAACCAAAATTATCTAGCTGCATTACATTAGTAGTGAGCAATACATTGTTAGTATCGATTACTGAATTATTTCGCGCTCGACCAAATCCATTAGTAAAATAACCCGTGCTCAGCTTTTGCGGTGGCGGTTTACCATTATCGTAATGTTGGACAATCAGTGCGAATATACTACCTTTGGTTTTACCTGAAGCGTTTTCAACAATTTCTATTTAATTTTGATTATTTTATCAATTTAATAGTTATCATTTAAAATTGACAAAAGCTGTAATGTAACAAATAACTTTTTGAATTTTATGAACTCACGGTAATATAGTTATATCCGATGACAGATAAAGCTCCGGCCAGCATTCCTAAAAAAATGGCGCCGTACGGCTGAATCATCATATTAACGGAGGCACCAATAGCGACACCCCCAGCTAATGTTGAATTCTGTACATGAACCATATCGAATTTGGTATCGGGCGTTAAAATTGCCGAAAAAGCGAAAGCAGTTGCACAAGACGCTGCTAAAGACAGATAAGTGTTTATTATAGCCCTGTGTTGATCATCACCTGATAGTTCTGCAGAATTAAAACTAGGCCAATAAATCCACAAGAAGATGGTTCCTAGAAATTAATTAAGAGTTTAATTTGTGACAATTACAATTTTTTAATTAGTTTGAGAAATTTGTTTTCGTCTTTTTTTTATTATTAGACATTACACTTTTTAGATCTTTTCATTCATTTTCAAAGGGCTACAGAAACAGCAAGATCTGTACTCGTTTTAACTGAGATTATGTTCACATTTTTACCTATCATTGCAAAAAGGTCTGATGTATAATTTGATGATTCCAAGCTCTTGTCTGATTCAATGTCATTCTTTCGTTTAAAACGGCTTAAAGCAAAACTTGCAGCTAAACCAAAATAAGCTCCAAATGTGTGAACAAAAATTGAGGCTCCTGCATCTGCAATCTTTAAATATAACTTCAATTTATAAGCTTATAACTGTTGTATTTGATACTAGTGTGTTTAAGGTGAGCTATTGTATAATGGCCCACTGTTAATACCTTCAAAATTTCATCCCCTACGTAAAAATTACATTGGTATACGGCTATTTCAATAATACCCATAATTATTAATTGTAAGAGAGTTGTTTGTCCAAGAAGAACACCCATTGATATAAGTACACTTGCTACTGCTATATCTGCTTCCACAAGGCTTGGGAAGTTAAAAATATTAATTAATTTTTGTGTTAGAGCTATTTATCAAAAGCGAGAAGTTAATATTTGCCATCTGTAGGTGCATTGTGTGTTGGCGTTGTACCTTTCTACGCTGATTGGAATTTTTAAGTTGCTCAGGTGAAAGAACCCACGACATAAAATGGCCCATTGTACAAGAATAGCTGCCAAGAAAAAATTGAATCCTATCGAGCTGTAGCCATATTTTTTTAAGAAAGCCATCAAGAATCCGAATCCAAGAAACACCATAACATGTATATCCTGGAACACTATAAAGGAAATGGTATTCTACAATATTATTCGTATTATATTTCTCAATATTAAATTGTCATTGTTAATGTGCGATTGTCTAAAATCGGTTCCCACCAACAAATTCAAAAACTACTGAGACGTATGCGCAGGCTATATGTTTTAGCAATGTAATGCAAGATGGTGCTGTAAACCATGAAAAATAAGCTTTTTTATCACGAGATCACGTTGTTTTTGGATTTGAATATCTTATCAAATGACCTAAGTCATTCCTAACGCTGTGCCGGCAAAAGAACGAGGATCTAATATGGAGTTATACCGAATCGTGGTTTTAATAGTTAAATTTCAATAACATTCGTTGTGCTTGTGTTTGAATTATGGACTGTTATTATTTGTTGTTAATTTAGAAGTGTTTTCATGTGAAAAAGCTCGGAGTTGCTGCTGTGGATTCATTTATCCTTTAGTATTTACCTTTCAAGGATACTATGAAAACATTAATGTAAGTAATTTTCAATTTTTGGTACATCTCAAGGTTTTTATTTGTAAGTTTCATTTATAAATTTGCTAAGGGAACATGGTTATTATTATTGACCATTAGATTTCCTTAAATATTATTCGATAATAAGTATGTAACACAATGTATCAACTGATACTGATAAACCATAACCTTGTAGTTGTCTTTGTCTCACCCGGTGTGCTTAATGTAGCTGTCTCCTTTTGTAGAAAAGATTTCAATTTATAGTAAAAACGAAATTTTAAAATTTCATCTTGTGTTATTATTATGGATCTTAATTTTCATCTAAGAGCAGATTCCATTGCACTTTTATTTCACTTTGTGCTTCACATTTCAAATTTTTAATGCCGATTTTAGTGGCGGTTGTTTCTGCTGTTCTACTCGAATTTCGCATATTTTTTGTAAATAATTAAGTTTTGTTAATTTGATTTTAAGGTATTTATTTTACAGTTAAGAAATTGGAGCTTTCCTAGTGAGCTTTTGTATGATAAACAATTATCATGATATCAGAACAAATACAAATTGCATTGCATACAAAATTTGCCAGCATGAATTCTGTTTCACCTAAACATTAGTTAGTTACCAAAAAAGAATATTCAAACTAAAAAAAGGATTAAATAGATACAAATGATATTTTAAATTAGTGCTCAAGATACTTGCTTGAGCAAATGCAATAATCTCTTACAGAAAGGACAACCATTCCTTTTTAACAAACAATACATCCTGATTACAAATTCCTTAATCCAATCACCATAATTAATTTCTTGATTTAATTCAGTTTTTGTTAAACTTGGAATTATTTTCCTCTATAAGCCCAGCAATTATTCGCGTATGGTTAGGGTGAGTGGAGGTCTTAGTCTGTATGCGTACATATTTCATTTTTGTTGGTATTAAAAGAGAACATATACAAACACTTATGAGTAAATGAAAGATAAAATACTTGTAGATTTTTGACGATATTCCCGTGTATTACTATACATATTATAACTTACTGCTGTTATATTTCCTGTAAGTGTTTAGATTTGGATCAAAGCCTCCGAAAACGGGATGAGATGACGTATGTAAGTCGCTTGCATCAGCGTCGGGGTAATATTTTGAAAATTCTACGAACATTATAAGTAGAAATAGTTGAAGCGACAATAACACTAGCATATCACCCATTCTTCGAATTCTCTGCACCCTTAAAGACTTTATATTTGAAAATTCATAACTGATATTCCGTTGGTTCATGTTGCTTCTTCGCCAAAAATCACCGTTCATGTTTCTTAAATGCTTGAAAGAAAACTGCGTAGAATTTGTAAAGAATCAGGCTGAAATATAGATGTATTCTGTGGCTTATGAAAAGAAATTCTTGACCTCAAGAGATCATTTGAGTGAATACATTCAAAAGAATATGTTAATGCTAATGAAGTTAAGTCAATGCTCGTTAGGATAAGTAACATGCACTTTTTTGAAGGGATAAAGCTAGATGTACATCAGTTATTCATTATATTATAATGTAGTGACGAACAGGGATATTCTCTTACGTGGGAGGCATTACCTTTTGAAAAATACCGCTTACCCTACCCTAAATCGTCGTTAACTCAAGCTCATTAGGCTAGCAACTAGGACAGGCTCAAAATATTCCAGGACAGGCACTAAGCCGTCGTGAAAATTATTTTGTCGATAATGAAGAAGATCATAAAATTGAAGGAGGCATTTTTAAGTGCCATACAAAATTATGAAAATGGTATCAACTTTCAGAAGCTATTAATACAAGAAATTATCAGTTTCATTAAAGATTAACGAAACCTGGGGAGAGAGTGANGAGAGTTGTCTCCTTTCTTTTCTGACCTAGTGCTGTTCTTTTCTACTTTGCGCCGGTCAAACTGAAGGTCACATCGCTACAGAAACTAAACGAAGTATACAATGCAAACCTTGGAATAATACTGCCCGAAACAATTCCGACCAAATAACTCTTATTCTCAATTTAGATACTTATGTATTTGTAGAGAATATTCGACTAATACCATGTAAAGCTGAAATTCCTTTGCTTATACTATTATAAGGTAACAATTTCCCGCAAGTACAACCGAATTTCCATTCGCTTATTTCAGGAAACTATTGTGATCTGTTTTGTAACTGTTGCAGTTGTTTGTTGACGTGTTCGAAAAAAAAAAATCGGCAATGTTAACTCTAATATTGTTTCCTTTATTTACTAGGTAATTAAATTGGGCTTTAGAATTGTTAGAAATAAACCAAAAGGTGACTGCTTTAATTATTATTATTAATTAGAGGATTCTTTAAAAATATAATTTTCTCGAATTCGGGAAACAATGTCCAATTTAATTGCCGTAATGGCTAATAAAAAAGATGGTAAAGTGGTTGTTGTTTTCGGGCGTTTATATAAATATCTTTTTAAAATTGATCACTTAGTTATGTTTCATACACCTTCTAGTCTAATAAAATTTACATTGAAAAGGTTATAAAATCCATTTTAGATGAAGTTTGCGGTTGCTCAAGAAAATCTACCTCATACACTTATAAAATTTATTATTCAAATGTGTTTTTGCAACGATTTTTGTACGAACGGTTAAATAAAAATTTTATTCTTTTGACAATAATAACAGCTTAATAACAAAAAAATGGAAATAGTTTATATTTTATTTTATAGGTCAAGTATATTATGAAGGTTTCTTTGTAAATAAACGTCTAGTCTGTTTGGCAGAGACAGTGGTCACCTTTGGTTTTTAACTAACTAAATTTATTTAAAGTTTTTAAAAATAAATATGTATCTATAAAAATTGTTTCCTGTGTGATATTCACACATGTTTGGAGTGCAAGAAGAAGGCAAATCTCGTAATGGACCAAAATCGAAGAAAACAATTAATAATAATGTTATAAATGTACCTCTGGAAATCTTGATTTTGTTCCATGTACAATTTTGTATAATGAATGTTCACAGTTCCATATTTACACATATAGTTTTGTTATAGATTTCTACAAATAAACTACATTTACACTTGGTAAGACAAAAAGAAAACGAACACAGTTTCCTAGTAACTAATTTTGTTCCTATTGTTTAAATTTACGCATCTTAGTGCCTTTGAATTTTAGCGTCCACTTGTATTACTTACAATTAGTTATTTATTGAATTGAAAATTGGAATACTTATGTTCAAGGAGTAGTTATTATGTAGATTAAATAAATATCGATTGAAGTTTATAACAAACAAATCGGTTTTTGATAAGTGAATACCTATATTTATACCATTGCAATTAGGTACGCTAAATAAATTTTACAAGCGATTTTTCATTTTATTTTTTACGACTGTGTTCGTTAGTTAAGATTTTTTTTTGTGTAAAACAGTTACTCATAAAACCTAAATTTAAACAAATCGATCGAGAAAGTTTGCTATTTTTAACGAACAATGATTTTTATAAACTACTTGTGGTTTAAATAATGTGCTTACAATTATAGTTATTTGTGGATAATGTGTAATTTAAAATACATACATGTGTTCAGTCTTCCAGAAACTTATTATATGAACATGAATTTATGTGTTTCGCCTTGAGCGGGAGAGAACTTTAATAATGTTTTAAAACTTCCTGTTACATACCTTCTAAATAAAAATAAATGTGTTGGCAAAGAATTGTTGTAAAGTAATGTAAAATTACAATTTAAAATTAGCAGTCGTTACCATGAAAAAAACAAGCTGTGCAGTTGTTTATTAAAGGAAAAGTTTGCCATTTAATTTACGTATAAGAATTAAGTACCTAACCAGTGACGATGGTATTAATTTGTGATAAGCAGTACCAAAAACATCTTTTTAGGATCCTGCGTCCTAGGGGATGTACTTTGGAACTTCCCAGTGTGAAAAGCTCTAACAATAATTGAAAATCCTTTACAGCATTTGTGTCAAGGACAAAAAGGGATTCGGTGTCGTCGCTTCTCCCATTAGTCAAGTGCTAGTTCAAAGTCTGCATTGAAATATTTTTGTTATTTCTCCAAGCCAATAAAAAATTACAATATAAAAAGTTGGATTTTAATTGACAATAAATGATTTTATTTATGTGTATGAACAGTACCTAATAATCAGTAAAATTAATTGTTTGTTTGCTGATATGCGTTTGTTTTGATGCAGCTTTAATATTTTTGTTTTTGGTGTAAATTGTTTAAGTTACACAGCTAATACATTAAAAACAAATTGTTTGTCAGAGATAACCTTTTACGTGCAATAAATGTGTTACGATAATGTATTATGAAACAAAACAAATGACTCATTCTGTAACACTACTGACGAACTTTATTAATGGGAAATATTGCAATCTTTTGTATATGTAATAACTTAGGCAANCCGAATCCTGTGTCCCTGACAATGTTTAAATAAATATACTTTGTTCTTTATTTGGGCAATCATTACTAAGACTTCAGGACCATTAATTAAGGGGAATATTAATTGGTGTTTAGTTTTTTTATAACACGAATTGATGGTTGTAATATATGAGCTTTGAAGGGCTTCGAGTAATGTTGTAATGAACAGTGTACTTTAAGAATTTTATTTTTTTTATATTTTAAAAACATTACCTTAATTAGAAAGGTGTTTTTTTAAAAATTGTTTCAGTCCTAAGATTCATAGCAGCTTGCAACGCTTTTCTATTAAATTATCTCAAATTAACTAATGACACTCTAAAAGATCTAATCTCATTCTAGCATGCACTTAGTTGTTACATTTCACATATTGATCGTTGATATCTCTACATTTACGTGTTAGGCTAATTAAAAGACTTGTGACGCTTTATACATCAAACTGTCGCAAATAATGCTGCACTTTTACTCTATTTAAAAATTTAGAGGGAAAAATAACACGAAAGACTCACTATTTTCAAAACATTTTACGTAATTGTATGGGGGGTGTGTTGTGTAAGTAACATTACCAATTGTTAGATTTATTGATCTGTTCTTATTTACATGCCTTTATTAAGGTGTTTTTTTGGTAAGTATAGTATGATATTAAGTTGATAAAGATTTGTAAATGAGGAAGACAAGTGGGTTGTCGGTTTTATAGGAAAAAGCAACTTTTCATTCCATGTTGGTTTTAAAAATTGTTTTATAGAAAGGAATAATGAAAGCAAAGGGTTTTATTTGAAATACCTGTAAGAAACCCGGTCACTATAGCCACCACAACAGTCATGATAAGAGCAAGTATTTGATAACCGGCTTGTTGCATAGCAGTCCTGCCGTCGCCCTGAATATGCCTGTAAACGTCTTGATTGAATGATGGAATTGTTGGAGCTCGTGCCGGGAATATGTCGTAGAGTCCTGTGTGGTACTGGCTTTCGGTAGCTATAGCTGCTAAAATTGCTGACACTAGAGCTGCCAAAACTCCAGGCATTCCATGAAGATTGTGTACTCCACAGGTGTCATGAATGTGCAGATTCCTGTCGATCCATGGCTAAAGGTAATAAATAATCCTAACTATATCTGCATTTTATAGGTAACGCTGTGAATGAAAAATGTATTAATGTTAATCATCATCATGAGAAGGTCGTCAGTCCCAAGACTAGTTGGACACGCACCTCCACTCCTTCCTATCCTAAGCTTATCTTCGCATTTTCCTAAAACTAGAACATCCCACATCCTTAGAACTGTAATCTAATCTAGGTCTGCCTCTACTCCTCGTTACTCCTTTTTCTGCTTCTAATATGTCTCTACATAGCTCTTTATGCTTGAGAAGGTGTCCTACTAATCTATCTCGCCTATTTTTTATTGATTTCCGTAGAGTCCTCTATTTTTCTATTCTTTCTAATACCTCTTTATGTCCACATCATCCGCCAGTAACACTACACTTACTCCAAACATACTCTTTCAACAATCTTTTCTGAATTTCTTAATTAATCGTTCGTAAGCATGGAAGTGACTTATTTTTATTGAAGGCGACTCGACCCTGTGGTATCGTCTGCTTTATATCCTTACTATTCCTTCCGTCCTGACATATCTGACTTCCTAGATATTTTAAATCAGTCACTTCTTCTAATTTTTCGTCTCCTATCTTTATATTCGCTCTTTCCCTACTTTTTCTTCCTTTGTACACCAGTATTTTTGTTTTACTTTTATTTATTTATTTATTGATGTTAATAACATTGATAAATTCCTTATCGGCGAGATGAAGCCGTCAGGATCCTCTCCTTGTTATTGTACTTGATTTGAAGTGTTAATTAACTGATTTGTTCAAAGTAAATGTATCTAGAATCGGAATCATTTTACCAGGTTTTTGATGTAGTAAATATCTTCTCATAAACAAGTACCGAAGGTTTGTCGCTCGTTCGCAGAATAATTTATTCTTCCTGATGAAATTTTGAATTCTGACTCTATTATAGATCCTATTGTGAAACTCATCTCTGATATTATCAAACCAAAATTATCTAGCTGCATTACATTAGTAGTGAGCAATACATTGTTAGTATCGATTACTGAATTATTTCGCGCTCGACCAAATCCATTAGTAAAATAACCCGTGCTCAGCTTTTGCGGTGGCGGTTTACCATTATCGTAATGTTGGACAATCAGTGCGAATATACTACCTTTGGTTTTACCTGAAGCGTTTTCAACAATTTCTATTTAATTTTGATTATTTTATCAATTTAATAGTTATCATTTAAAATTGACAAAAGCTGTAATGTAACAAATAACTTTTTGAATTTTATGAACTCACGGTAATATAGTTATATCCGATGACAGATAAAGCTCCGGCCAGCATTCCTAAAAAAATGGCGCCGTACGGCTGAATCATCATATTAACGGAGGCACCAATAGCGACACCCCCAGCTAATGTTGAATTCTGTACATGAACCATATCGAATTTGGTATCGGGCGTTAAAATTGCCGAAAAAGCGAAAGCAGTTGCACAAGACGCTGCTAAAGACAGATAAGTGTTTATTATAGCCCTGTGTTGATCATCACCTGATAGTTCTGCAGAATTAAAACTAGGCCAATAAATCCACAAGAAGATGGTTCCTAGAAATTAATTAAGAGTTTAATTTGTGACAATTACAATTTTTTAATTAGTTTGAGAAATTTGTTTTCGTCTTTTTTTTATTATTAGACATTACACTTTTTAGATCTTTTCATTCATTTTCAAAGGGCTACAGAAACAGCAAGATCTGTACTCGTTTTAACTGAGATTATGTTCACATTTTTACCTATCATTGCAAAAAGGTCTGATGTATAATTTGATGATTCCAAGCTCTTGTCTGATTCAATGTCATTCTTTCGTTTAAAACGGCTTAAAGCAAAACTTGCAGCTAAACCAAAATAAGCTCCAAATGTGTGAACAAAAATTGAGGCTCCTGCATCTGCAATCTTTAAATATAACTTCAATTTATAAGCTTATAACTGTTGTATTTGATACTAGTGTGTTTAAGGTGAGCTATTGTATAATGGCCCACTGTTAATACCTTCAAAATTTCATCCCCTACGTAAAAATTACATTGGTATACGGCTATTTCAATAATACCCATAATTATTAATTGTAAGAGAGTTGTTTGTCCAAGAAGAACACCCATTGATATAAGTACACTTGCTACTGCTATATCTGCTTCCACAAGGCTTGGGAAGTTAAAAATATTAATTAATTTTTGTGTTAGAGCTATTTATCAAAAGCGAGAAGTTAATATTTGCCATCTGTAGGTGCATTGTGTGTTGGCGTTGTACCTTTCTACGCTGATTGGAATTTTTAAGTTGCTCAGGTGAAAGAACCCACGACATAAAATGGCCCATTGTACAAGAATAGCTGCCAAGAAAAAATTGAATCCTATCGAGCTGTAGCCATATTTTTTTAAGAAAGCCATCAAGAATCCGAATCCAAGAAACACCATAACATGTATATCCTGGAACACTATAAAGGAAATGGTATTCTACAATATTATTCGTATTATATTTCTCAATATTAAATTGTCATTGTTAATGTGCGATTGTCTAAAATCGGTTCCCACCAACAAATTCAAAAACTACTGAGACGTATGCGCAGGCTATATGTTTTAGCAATGTAATGCAAGATGGTGCTGTAAACCATGAAAAATAAGCTTTTTTATCACGAGATCACGTTGTTTTTGGATTTGAATATCTTATCAAATGACCTAAGTCATTCCTAACGCTGTGCCGGCAAAAGAACGAGGATCTAATATGGAGTTATACCGAATCGTGGTTTTAATAGTTAAATTTCAATAACATTCGTTGTGCTTGTGTTTGAATTATGGACTGTTATTATTTGTTGTTAATTTAGAAGTGTTTTCATGTGAAAAAGCTCGGAGTTGCTGCTGTGGATTCATTTATCCTTTAGTATTTACCTTTCAAGGATACTATGAAAACATTAATGTAAGTAATTTTCAATTTTTGGTACATCTCAAGGTTTTTATTTGTAAGTTTCATTTATAAATTTGCTAAGGGAACATGGTTATTATTATTGACCATTAGATTTCCTTAAATATTATTCGATAATAAGTATGTAACACAATGTATCAACTGATACTGATAAACCATAACCTTGTAGTTGTCTTTGTCTCACCCGGTGTGCTTAATGTAGCTGTCTCCTTTTGTAGAAAAGATTTCAATTTATAGTAAAAACGAAATTTTAAAATTTCATCTTGTGTTATTATTATGGATCTTAATTTTCATCTAAGAGCAGATTCCATTGCACTTTTATTTCACTTTGTGCTTCACATTTCAAATTTTTAATGCCGATTTTAGTGGCGGTTGTTTCTGCTGTTCTACTCGAATTTCGCATATTTTTTGTAAATAATTAAGTTTTGTTAATTTGATTTTAAGGTATTTATTTTACAGTTAAGAAATTGGAGCTTTCCTAGTGAGCTTTTGTATGATAAACAATTATCATGATATCAGAACAAATACAAATTGCATTGCATACAAAATTTGCCAGCATGAATTCTGTTTCACCTAAACATTAGTTAGTTACCAAAAAAGAATATTCAAACTAAAAAAAGGATTAAATAGATACAAATGATATTTTAAATTAGTGCTCAAGATACTTGCTTGAGCAAATGCAATAATCTCTTACAGAAAGGACAACCATTCCTTTTTAACAAACAATACATCCTGATTACAAATTCCTTAATCCAATCACCATAATTAATTTCTTGATTTAATTCAGTTTTTGTTAAACTTGGAATTATTTTCCTCTATAAGCCCAGCAATTATTCGCGTATGGTTAGGGTGAGTGGAGGTCTTAGTCTGTATGCGTACATATTTCATTTTTGTTGGTATTAAAAGAGAACATATACAAACACTTATGAGTAAATGAAAGATAAAATACTTGTAGATTTTTGACGATATTCCCGTGTATTACTATACATATTATAACTTACTGCTGTTATATTTCCTGTAAGTGTTTAGATTTGGATCAAAGCCTCCGAAAACGGGATGAGATGACGTATGTAAGTCGCTTGCATCAGCGTCGGGGTAATATTTTGAAAATTCTACGAACATTATAAGTAGAAATAGTTGAAGCGACAATAACACTAGCATATCACCCATTCTTCGAATTCTCTGCACCCTTAAAGACTTTATATTTGAAAATTCATAACTGATATTCCGTTGGTTCATGTTGCTTCTTCGCCAAAAATCACCGTTCATGTTTCTTAAATGCTTGAAAGAAAACTGCGTAGAATTTGTAAAGAATCAGGCTGAAATATAGATGTATTCTGTGGCTTATGAAAAGAAATTCTTGACCTCAAGAGATCATTTGAGTGAATACATTCAAAAGAATATGTTAATGCTAATGAAGTTAAGTCAATGCTCGTTAGGATAAGTAACATGCACTTTTTTGAAGGGATAAAGCTAGATGTACATCAGTTATTCATTATATTATAATGTAGTGACGAACAGGGATATTCTCTTACGTGGGAGGCATTACCTTTTGAAAAATACCGCTTACCCTACCCTAAATCGTCGTTAACTCAAGCTCATTAGGCTAGCAACTAGGACAGGCTCAAAATATTCCAGGACAGGCACTAAGCCGTCGTGAAAATTATTTTGTCGATAATGAAGAAGATCATAAAATTGAAGGAGGCATTTTTAAGTGCCATACAAAATTATGAAAATGGTATCAACTTTCAGAAGCTATTAATACAAGAAATTATCAGTTTCATTAAAGATTAACGAAACCTGGGGAGAGAGTGACAAAATGAAAATGCTGAAACACGATAGTAAGCTCAAAAAGTTAAAAAAACTTTTTAATTTAATTACGTTTAATGCGCAAATTTTCGTGGTTGACCCCGATACTCATATTTTTTATTAACGCGTTTTCATTATTATTATTAGTCGTGGGTGTCGCTACTAGACTCCGGATGACATACGAGCTTTTAAAATGATAAAAGGTAAAACAAGTTGTCATAAACAGTAAACAAATGTGTATATGGTCGGTAATTTGAGGCAGATACGCTTTGTTTATCTTTCCCGTTATTTCTCGTGTTTGCTTAATAATTGACGTGTGCACGTTTTATGTTGGAAATATCCTGCTTTTTAAAATGATG
Organism: Agrilus planipennis; assembly: GCF_000699045.2. NCBI lineage: Eukaryota > Metazoa > Arthropoda > Insecta > Coleoptera > Buprestidae > Agrilus > Agrilus planipennis. The sequence goes on along the minus strand of NW_020439071.1, from coordinate 288,807 downwards.
TTTTTCGAACTAGAATTTTGATTGGCTATTTAGTAGTTTCATTTTCATGTGTTTTTTATTGCATTACCTACAGAATTAGTCCAAATATTGGAATAGCGAAAAATGTTTATATTTTACATTTATTGATTTGTTAATAACTACATTATAAACAAAAAATGGGAAAAGAACATTTTGTATGTTGCTGCAAAAATGAATTCCACATTTAAAAGGTAAAAAAGTATCACAGTAACTGTATTTCTGAAAAGTACATGTGACAAAAAAACTTCAAATTATGATAGCAAATGGCGGTCGTCATGGATCTTATTGCAGTTCTGAAACATTTCCACGAAGTCTTGAATCAGTCTCTCCAACATATTTCAACAAATACAGGACATTCCTTCTATCATTACCTCCTTGAGTTGTTGAAGACTTGAAGCCGATGTCTGCATGCTTTAGCTTCTGTTATGAGTCAGTTGTAATGACCGCCTCGGTCTTCTGATCGAAGCCTCAATGTTGAGATCGAAAATCGTTGGATTCAAACTCTTCAACTTCTCGTGGAGGCGATGAGAGAAGAAATTTACTTTTTACTTCTAAATAACAGTTTCCTTTCAAATATGTACCTATGTAGGACCTTACTCTGACTGTACATGATATAATAGGATAGGGGTTTTACACTTGAACTTAAGCTAGCATGCACTTACTGAAGTAGATGGTATTTTCTCCTTTTTGGCTTTCATCGTATCGAACGAAATATCCAAACAAGATAAAGATGGTCACTTGAACAAATAAAAGTACAAACACATCCCTACGATGGTCCGACATCACAATCTGGTAATTATTACAATAATTGCTAATAGATGCAGGCTTTGCAATAAGTATTTATTAAAAATGAAGCTGTCTCTTTTGATGTTACCTGCAGAAACGATTGCGGTGTACTGAGTTTGTTAAAAAGTAGCGTGTGTTTTATTATTTAAAATATCTAAGGCGTATCAACAAGCAGTAGCTCATCATGTTCGTACCAGTGTTTACATAGGCTAACAACGTAATTGCAATCGTAGAATTCGAAGGAAATTGTATCATGGTACAGTACAGTTAACTCAATTGTAAACAAACTACTTTGAATTGGTTTGTTATGAATTATTTGGTGCCGTCTCATTAAATGAAATGTGTGCCTCTAGATATACAGGGTCTTCATGTAATCTATGTGTAAAAGGAGCCATGCCCTAATCTTACTAGATACCCACTGATTGACAACAAATGAAAACGAATGTTATTGTAAGCGAACCGTTACCTTTGGGGGCATTTTGTCGAAAAATGACAGGGAGGTTTACATTAAGGGTGCATAATTTACAAAATTGGCAGATATAACACGTATTTTCCACTAATACATCCGCAGAATTCATTTTAATTTCCATTCACCTTTGTGGGATTTCAGGGGTCATACTTATTAATCATTTGATTTATTTTTTCTAATTTTCCTAAATAGGCATATGGCTGATGTTGCTAGGCATATAATTTAATCTATGCCTCATGATAAAGTATGAATATCAATAGGTGCATGGTTGGAGTGATTGATTATGTTGACATAATAAATGAGGTTTGGCAACATAATTTACTTACCGTCACAAATTACGGATGGTTTCAGAGTTGAAAAGCTGTTATTGTATCAAGAGTTCGGAAAACATGATCTGTCTGAAACATCTATGAATTTATTTGCGGCAATCATTTACAGTCACAATGGATACTTAATTAGAAACTAAATTACTGTCATTGTTCTTGTTTCGTCGTTTATTTGTACCTGTATCCCATTTTAGTATCGTAGATATTTGCGCTACTTCAGCTTTTGTTTTTATTATCTACAAATTTATTCAGTAACTGCGTTAGGATCTTGTTCATAAGAGAATAGTAAAAATGGACTGAATATTTTGGTAATTGCTTATTTTAAAAATATAAAAGAAACCTTTGAAGGTTTTACATATGTACATATATATTTCTTTTGGGTCAGATTGGTTTTTTGTTTCTTGGAGGTAACACTCTAACGCTAGCATTGAAGTTGGAGTCACGTTATCATGGAACAAATAAATTCTGCCGTTTAGGATTGTTGTAAATACTTAGCTGAAAGGACGTTATAACAGAGCACGTGCATCAGTTTTTATTTTACATTGACTGTATTATGTACATGCATTAATGTGACTATATTCCTGTAATGGAGGAAATCCATGGTCGCATATTGGAAACATTCGCATACACTCCATAAAGACCAGGCCGGCCGCATCCTGATCCCCATGATACAATACCAATCTGACCATACTCGGATGATACCAGTGGTCCACCGGAATCACTCTGAAAGAAGAAAAGATTGTTAAAAGTGTATGTTTGGAGCACGGCATTGTACGAGTGCGAAACGTGGACGGCAGGCGCGGCGGAAAAGAAAGGTTAGAAGCGTTCGAAATGTGGTATTATAAGCGAATGAAGAGGATAGTGTTTTTTACGTTCGAAATATTCAAATTATTGATTCGAACTTTTTGTACAATTGTACCACATATATAACTCGAAGGACCATAGAACCGCCGAGTTGTAAATATAACGAATTTATTGTACAACTTACAACTACGACTTATTCTAATTTATTATAAATATTGATTGCATTGATGTATTATGAAAATAACTAAAGTCTAGTTACTCTCAGCGAGTCTACAAAAGAACTGTTCTATCAAACTTAAAATTTTGTACACTAGATTCCGAAATCGACAAATTATCCCTCCCAATAACGAGGTTATTGACGGTAATATCAATGCACAATATACTAAGCATGGGATAAACTCTCATTTGTGCTTCTGCGAATTTGCCTACGTGACCGTAGATTTCGGAAATATATTTAAGTCCAATAACAATATAATTTACACAAAAGGTATAATAAAATATGAAAATGTTTATGCCATAAAGTCCCTGCGTCGGCATATCACAAATAAGGTTCCTTAACAGATAGAGAAGGTTAGAAATAGGGGGATATAGAAAGAGTTGGGGAGCAGGGTCAATAAAGAATAGGTGGGACAGGTCGGACATGAAGGGCTACTTAGAGACATATTAGAAGCGGGAAGAGGAGTTAAGAGGAGGATATTAAATTATTGTTCATAAATAGTTGATGATGTAGGATATTCTAGTTTTAGAAAAATTCGATAATTAGCTCAGGATTGGAAAGAGTGGAGGTGCGTGTCCAACCAGTCTTTAGGACTGGCGACCCTACGATGACGATGAGGTGAGGCATTAGAAGATCTGTTTTATAATACTAGATTATACATATTACGAGCAGAAACAAGAGTTAAGAGGTGTAGAGCTAGACCTAGATTAAATTACTGATCACAAATAGGTAAGAATTTGGGATATACTAGCACCAGATTAGCTCAGATTGGGAAGGAGTGGAGGTACGTTTCTAACCAGTCTTAGAACTGACGACCCTATAATGACGATAAACATGAAAGAAATTGAAGAAAAATCTATCAACCCGTTTAAATGAAAGGTAATGATGTTAAAGTTTTTACTTACGGAACAGGCATCACCACCTCCAGTTTCATTGCCTGCGCATAGCATACGTTCTGTGATGGCGCCATATACCTCTTGGCATATTGTATTGCTCACCACAGGTACAGTTACACCTAGAAGTTGTGTAGATTGAGAGCCGTCTTCTTCTGTTAATCCCCAACCACTAACAACTGCTTCTGTGCCACTAGGAATAATTATGTTGGCTGCTACTAATTTAACGGGCTTAATAACACCATCTCGATAAATTAGTGGAGATTTTAATAGAAATATAGCAATGTCGTAGTCTAAGGAATCGTTATAATTGGGATGTACGTAAATATCTGACAATGTTTTTATTTCACCGCCCTCATTTATTATTGAAGAACCAGCGCGAATTGAGTAGGTCCAGGGGTAGGCGCTAAAGACAAAACATTGTGTTAATTTCGTTAAAATATTAAACTGATACATAAAATCGTTCCTTGTTATTCATGGGTGTTGGGCACATGCCATGTTGGAAAGACTACCAAATCACGAATGATTTTACGTGAAGAGGAGGGATAGGGGGACCGTTACCCCTTCCAGTACCTCAAAATTTTCAAATTGAAGTCATTTATTGACTGTATCCGATTTGTAATTTTTGCGATACACATATATGCGTATTAATAAATGTTAAATGTAAATCGCGATTTCTAGGATTCTCCCTTGATAGGAGTGGCATTTTGACATTAAATGCATCAAATTCTGTTTTTTTTTTTATTATTTGTACCATTCATCAAGTTTTGTATTTAACTGTAAAACTGCTTATTGTTCATAATTAAACAGTTTTTGTTAAAAAGTTGAAGATTCAGCCTTATGGTAGGAACAAAGCATGTTACTTTTGCGGTAGAAAATACCTAGATGAGATTATGATAATCGGTTTTACGTTCAGAAACAATTAATTGGATAGAATACGATTGCTCATTCCAGTTTCGTCGGTTTCTTTTTCGTTTATTAATTACTAGCTGTTCCCGCGGCCTTTTCCGCCCGGTATTTTTATCAATTTGTGAATTAACTTTAGCATATAGATATAGAGCCTTTTTAAGCTGTATGAATTTTGTACAGAAAGCATTCATATAATTGTTACTGATGAGGTAGCGCTGCGGCGTTCGTAAGAGTCGCATTCGCTCGACCGTTCTTTCGTCGACTTTCGTTACAGATTTGGTGCTCAGGAAAAGCACGTTCACTTTAACGAAATAATATATGGCCTATGTTCACCCTGAAAGTCCTTTCTAAATATTGGTGAAAGAATTTTTAAAATCGGATGAGTAGTTTCGGAGATATATATAATATTATAAATATTGAGAATCGGGGTTCGTCGCTTAACTCACCGTTGATATCTCCGACACTTCACTTCAAATAATGAAAAAACTGCATACTTTAGAAAAAAAAATTTATATAAAAGTTGTTCTATAATTCAAGGCCCATCTAATGGTACAAGCGGGAAATCTCTATCTAGCATATTACGTGACCTATGACCGCAAAACGGTAAGACACGTTCATCAAATCAACCAATAATTAAAATTGAGCAAACACACATTATTTTTTTTTACTCAAAATAATCCGGGCTTGTCGCTTTACTCTCCTTTGACAATAATTAAGTATTAGAGGAGTGAGACAGTCGTCTTAACTATAAAAGTACCTATATCAAATTAGTCTTCCAAATGGTAAGAAAGTTATTGATATATGTATGATAAGAAGGTATTTGGCATTTATAAATTTTTACTATCTTCCAATGAAAGTTTGAACCGTGGATAGCTCCGACCCAGAATAACAAAGGATTAGATATTATGATTTACATTACTTATTTATGCAATGAGCTGCCGTCAGTATATAATTTTCGGATAAAATCGATCCACCGCACACATGCGAACCACATTTTAGTACAGACACCATGTAAGGTTTATCGACTGGTGCGCCACCAACTATCAGTTTAGTAAAATCCGCATTGTTTGTACGAAGGCCTAAAAAACATTTAGTTTTCACTTTAACGTTGGGGTTGATTAATAAATGAATCTTTGGCTTTAATTCTATACAGTATTATTGATTATTATATATTGTAGTCCTTCACTAATACATGTATAAAAGTTATACTTACCCCAGGTGTAGCTAAACAATAATTGTAAAAATATAACTATCATCTTTATGTTTGGGCAACTCATTGACTGTAAAAATTGCAATCGAATCGTTGCGTTATTTTGCGCTAGTATTAATAGTAAAAATTTCTAATAAAAAAAACAATTAAAAAACTATTAACTTTATTATTATATAATATTGTAACTTTTATATTCTTTTTTATTTTATTGGTAGATTTTAAGTGTGTTGTATTCGTACTTGTTTAAGTATTTACGTATTTTATGAACTCGTGTTACAACAATATATCTAAATTACTCACGAAAAATTAATAAAAATAAAAGCTTTTATGCTTCCAAGTAGAATGCAGATAATTTCCGTTTAATGAAAGAACATTAACGTCGTATGAGTATTGCAGCAGCATAAAAAAATTGTAGCAAATTAAAACAGTTATTATTATTTCACTTTTAACTGATTTCATGCTCTGTTTGTAAATTAAATCTTGTTAAGTTCTGCGAGTTGATTTTAGTACAAGAACAATTAAAATGTAGCATCAGTAATTAAGAACTATGAACTAGTTGTTACTTATAATAATAATTACTTCATCATCATCATCATCATCATAAGATCCTCAGTCCTACGACTACCTGGACACGTACCTCCACCCTTTCCTATGAGCTAATCTTTGCATTTCCCTAAAACTAGAACATTCCACATCCTTAACGATTTGTGAACAGTAATCTAATTTAGGTCTACTCCTCCTAACTCCTGTTTTTGTCCCTAATACGTCTCTGACTAGACCTTCATGCCTGAAAAGGTGTCCTACTAACCTATCTTGTATATTTCTTATTTACTTCCTTAGAGTCCTCTGTTTCCTATTCCTTCTAATACCGCTTCATTTCTAACCTTCTTTATCAACGGTATCCTCATCATTCGCTGGTAACACCACATTTCAAACGCTTCTAACTTTTTCTTTTGGCAGCGCCCACCGTTCATGTTTCGCACCCGTACAGCGCCGAGCTCCATAACAATCTTTTTCGAATTTCTAAATTAATCGTTCGCAAGCATAGAAGTGACTTCTTTTTATTGAAGGCGACTCGATCCTGAGCTATCTTCTGCTTTATATCTCTACTACTTCTTCTATCCTGACTTATTTGACTTCCTATAGTTGCCGAAAATCAGCCACTTCTTCCAATTTTTCGGCTCCTTTCTCGATAATTACTTAACCAATCAGATATTTGTTTACATACATGCAATAGGAAGTAAGAGTCGGTATTCACTATTAGTAGGTAAGTGTTAGTGATATGTATCTATAGGAAATAAGGATGTATATTGCGTTCAATAAATTTGGTATGTATATACATAGACGTCCGTCCAGTTTGATGCATCCCAATAATTAGTAAACACATGAATATATTATTACCGAAGTAATGTATTCAATGCAGGTAGGCGCCTAATACCTCAGGACCGTCGTCTGGCACATAGCAGGAATTAATCTGATGTCAAAACAGCTCTAATAGTTACGTTAAATTATATGCATCTAATAAGTAGGAATTTATCTGCATCTATCAATCAGTGATTATAATTATTATTGATGATGGTATTGCAACTAATAAGGAGACAGGACATTAGGATATTGAGTATTATTATATATCGACTGGTAAGCCGATGCATCGTGCCTTATAGCTACATGAAAAGAGATAAATGAATAATAGTGTAGCGAGCACGAGTGTGTTTGTGTGCGATCGGGCTCACGTGTGCGTGAACGGCTTATAGACTCGCCGACTAGCCGCGGGCGTCTTTCTTAATGTTCAAAGAAAAAAGAAACTATCCGGATGTTTCGAGGAGGCTACCGAAAGTAAACAAAAGAGTATTTAAAGGAAGCGACGATCGCCGAAGAAGAAATAAATTGACAGTTGCAGAAGTGAATCGAGAAATAAATTGACAGTGATAGCAGTGAAATAAATAGCGTAGTAAATAGTGATATATCAACAGTAGTGTAAATAAATAGAATAATTCATAACTTAAGTTTAGTAATAATTTAATAGTGTTTTTATGTTCTTTAATAATTAATGTAAATAAATAGTTTTTGTCGTTACCAGTGTTAGAAGTTAATTTTGTTAAACCCACGAACATTACAATAGTAAGCGGTGCAGCGTTTAGAGGTTGCTTACAAGCGTTTTGCTATGACAATTTTTAACGTCCCAACTATAACTAGATTATTGCCATCCGGGTGTCGCAGTTCACCAAGAAATTTTTGTTTCCCCAGTTCTCAATAATCATTGTAGTACTTGACAGTTCAAAGTAAAAAAAATCTACAATAGAACAGATCAAAACTCTAAATATTTCGGAAAAGTTTAAACATAAAAAGCAAATACAAAATTAAACAAGTGCATTTGTCGTGTTGTAAAACAAATCAACGGATTCAAACAAACCATAGTAAAAAAAATTTCATTTTCTGTGGCTTTTGCTTTAACGTTACTTTGTAATATTTTGCAATTGCCATTTGTAACCCCAGGAATATCGTGTGGTCGATGTCATCCTTTTGTCATTCGTTATTATATCCTGACCGGCCTTTCTGGGTTTGACAAACGATAATGGACTCCATTTGTGCATTGTTTCGTTAGTTCATACACATTTGGAAAAGTAAACATTAAACGTATTGCTGTTACTAAAAATCTTCACTTTATATTCCTATGTTTTTAGTACAGTGATTTGAACCCCTTTACTTAGCCGAAACTGTTTTTTAATTTGATATAAAAGAAATTCGGAGTTAAAAGGGCGTTTTTGAATGTTTCCTTTTGACAAGCTCAGTTCAAACTCTGTTTCTAATTATTTGTAGGTGTTTTTTTAATAAGTATTTTCTGCTCATTTGTCTTGTGTGTGCAAAATTTTTCCATCTATTTTCTTGATTCCTAATTGGATAGGATTTGGGTGTAGTACATATCAGATATATAATGAACAACATTACATTACATTTTATTTAAAATTAAAATTAAAATTACCAAATAAACATATAAGAAACTAAAGTCCACAAATTTCTGTTATATAACTTCTTAAAGAAGGTACATTGGAGTATACTCCTGGATAATTTGGCCTTGCGCAACCATATCCCCATGAGACAATGCCTATTAATTCTCCTTCAATCACTAAAGGACCTCCGGAGTCACCCTGGCGTAAAAATAAAGAGGTATTATTAATGATAAATTAAATATGTTTAATGGATATTTAACCTAAGATGAAAATGTTAATTTTTAAATTATCGGAAGGTGTTTATTTATATTATTTAATACTATTTTAATTGTTACACGACATTATAACGAAATATTTTTGTAACTTATTACTGTTGATTGAAATATTAATTTACACATAATTTGAAAATTTGGTTAGGGACTGTATCCGTTGTGTACTACACGTAAAAAAAAATTTAATATGCTTCATAAGGGTCTAAAAAATCCTGGATTTACAATAAAAAATTTGTTAGCCTCTTTCATGAATGCATTTGAAAAGTGAATTAACTTTTGTTAAGTTAATATTGTGTATTTTAACGTGGTCAAATGTTTGACTTTTTATTATGATTATGACGGTTTTAAAGGGTTGTTTTTAAATATATTAATCAATTATTTACCTGACAGGCGTCTTTTCCTCCATCAATATAACCAGCACATAACATTCTTTCTGTAACATCGTGACCTGCGTAAGCAGCTACACAATCATTGCTTGAAACCAAAGGAACTTCTACCCTCTGCAGTTGGCTGGGAAGAAATCCTCCTTCTCTTAATGTACCCCACCCAGTTACAGTTGCTATTTCGCCACCATAAAATTTTCGTTGTTGTGATGGTAAACCAATCAATCCTGCAGTGTTGCCCAATGTTATCACATTTTCTAAACGAATAATCGAAATGTCGTAGTCGATAAGCCAAGCGTTGTACTGAGGATGAACATTGATCGACGAAACACTAACTACGTCACCACCTGAGTTGCGATATGATGAACCATAACGCACGGAATAAGATGATGCAGTTCTCCTATAAGATTTGTTTCAATTAAGGGATGAATCTTTAACTATATAAGGCAATAATAAATAAAATTAATAATATGGTTCAGATCGTTCACTCATCAAATATTAAAATATAACTTTTATTATCATTTATACGATTACAACGTATCAGATTATCAACTGCAGCTTTTGTAAAGTAAAATAAATAAGCTCAATTTTATACCCGGAAGTGCAGTGCGCTGCAGTCACGACCCAATGTTCTGAAATGAGAGAACCTCCACAAGTATGACTTTTCCAGTACAATAATGATACTTGATATGGAAATTCCTCTATGGTTGTAGGTTTTCCCCCGACAATTCTACCGTCAAGTCGAGGAACAGCCCCTGCATAGGGATATCCTGTAATTCGTAAGAAAGTTAAATGAAAATTAAGCATCTAAATTTCTAGGCAAAAGTACCTATAGAATTTACAACTTTTTGGTTGGTCGTCAAAAATAAATTTTTTATGTGTAAAATTACGAAAAATATTATCCAGTTGATTTAAATAGATTTTTACGTTATTCAGGGGTTTAGGATGATGCGATTTCATAAACTATATGTTCGTTTGTTGTTTTCTTATTTTAATTTTCTAAATTAGAGTACTGAACAATTTATCATGAGTTATGCTGTAATAACTTACCCCACGAGACCGAAGCAAGGAACACGACGACAACCAAAAGAACGAGCATCATTTGATGAAAAGGAAGACTTAGATATTAAATAATTAGGAAGGGTGTCTCATCTATTTATATTTGTCAATTTCAATTAATTTTTAAGGCCATGAGATAATAACTTCTAAACAAATAGTAAATTAATAAAAATGAAAAGAAATCCTAGACTTATCTTTTATTTGCGTACTGAACGTAAAAACGAAGATAGGTCTTTTCGGTCTAGACGTTGACATTTTAAGGCCGAAGTTAAGTATCTACTAAATGAAAATGCTTGAAAATTTATTACGGTGTCCAGGAATACAAGAAAAAGGTGTTTTGAATTTCGTAATGTTTTATAAAAATATAAAAAAAGTTTTATCATCATTTAACATAATACTTCCGGGATTTGAGGTTGTATATCTGATAAAGTAAGACCTTCCAAAAATGCAAGTCACAATCACTTTTTACATTTCATCACACTGGACAGGTTTACTTAGAAAATTTTGATGATCTTATCTAAAGGCCATTTAAAAAGACTACACTTAATTTTAAGTATATCATCAATCAAAGCTGTTTGAAGTGAATAATTTGACATCCACTTAGTTTACTCTACTATTGCAGTTATCTATATATTTCACTTTTATAACTTAAAATACTAACGTTTGCTGTAAAGATAAGTCGATAATTATAACTCCATATAAACTAACAAAATTTTCATTCTTTTTCAGAGAAGAGAAAAGGCATTGTATTAGTCTTATTACCAATTGGTAAGTGCCTAATTGCTATTGTTATGAATGTAATTTCTCAATCATGCAGTTTTTTCTACTGTGAACGAATGTTTATCTGCAACGATTGTTTATTTATTGATTAATTGAACAAGATAACCAATTGTGAGTTAATGTTAATATACTCCGTATTGGAATAATCTCAAAAACTTAATGCCCTCAAGTAAATTGTAGTCTTCTATAAAATTACTTTTTTGGAGTGAAACTTCTTTACGCACGGTAGGGTAAGTTCGTTTCATGCGAGTTGCTATGTAACGAAATCATGCAACGGATGTCACGTAGTCGAGTTCGTAGTGGGGATCACTTGAGCCGTGAGCACGCTTCAATGCAACGTTCGTTACAGGCAACTCCGGCATGTATAGTTTAAAATTTAAATTTATAGTGTACAAATAATACTATTAAGCCAATTCCTTAACCCCTATCCTGGTATGTTTATGTGTTTGAAGAAGTTTCACTTCAGTAGCGTGTTGTATGATTACACGTTGGATATACTGGAGAAGCATGGGCATTAACCAATTTTCGTACATTGGGATGCTAAAGGTTAATGTAATATACAATAGAGCAAGATGAGCGTTTCGCTAATTTTGGTACTTCTTGTAATAAAATTTCGTTTATGCAGCTCATAATTTTGATGACCTTATTCCAGCGAAATTATCTTCTATATTATTCTATTATGCCTTGTAACCAGTGATCCAGAATAACGATAGACTAATTAAGTAATTTCAAAATTAAATAATTGTTTTAACACTCCTGTCAGCCAAACTGGTAAATATATTATTGATATACGACATACTACTAGTGGTTCATTTATCTAAATATTTTGAACAAGGAGGAGATATTTTGATCAGTTAATTACGTTTGCTTTATTAATTAGAAATCAAAGTGCTTATGATTTTTATATAAAAATTACGGTTTCATGTTATTGCAGTATAAAATATACACATATTACTGTATAGCCTTAATCATCGTTAAAAATTGCATTTATTCTTTTATAATATGGAATATGTCTTATGGCTATGTTTTAACATTTATATTCACTGTGCTGTGGATGAAGAGGTATTGGAAAGAATAGGAGAACAGAGGACTCTATGGAAGACAATAAAAAATTGGCGAGATAGGTTGGTAGGACACCTTCTCAGGCATGAAGGTCTAGTCAGACATATTAGAAATAGGAGTTAAGAGAGGTAGAGGTAGACCTAGATTAGATTACTGTTCGCAAATAGTTAAGGATGTGGGCTGTTCTAGTTTTAGGGAAATGCGAAGTTTAGCTCAGGATAGGAAAGAGTGGAGGTACGTGTCCAACCAGTCTTAGGACTGACGACTTTATGATCATGATGATGGTGCTGTGAAGGAGAGAACAATATAGTGAATTCTCAAACATTTACCTAAAAACTACAGGTACCTGTTAGATTCCATATAACCAACCCGCAACTAAATATCATTCATCGGTTGTGAATGAGTCACTTGCTGTTCAATATAGAACACCTCCGCTTGGTAATTGAATGTTGGGTAGTTTTTCCTTTTTTTTTAGGAGATGATAAAAAATGCGGCGGCTTTTACTGTGTTTTTTTTACGCGGAAAGTTTTAAGCTGGTGTGGAAATTGCGCACGGGTTAATCTGATGGAAATTACCTTTATATTGCCTCCAAACGGAAAGGATCGTATTGCATACAGCCCCATTAAAAATCTAATCGGAAACCAGAACTGAAATTCTAATGACTTTTATGCTTCACCGCAGATGATAAACAAAATTCGATTTTACAATTCACTGGTATCGCAGTCATGAAATTTCATCGGATAGCCTAGATAAACTTCGAAAGTATACTACCAAAGCAGCTAACGTAACTTTTTTATAATTTAAACCAGAATTACGAACTTTTTGAATTAAACTGTTCGGGAGCGAATAGAGCTTTCTCTTGCTGTATTGTAAACTTTTACAATAAATTTTCCAAAATATCGCCAAGGAAATTCTCGTAAAACTTCTAAACTAATAAAAACCATTTAACTGTAAATGTAAACTAATAATTTCGCGAATCGGTTATTGCAACTTTTCAAAGTTTTCTACAATTTATATACACTGTGTCACCAATATAAATAATGTATCACGTTAGGCTTATACAGTAAAAGCTCTTTATTCGCGGGGTATACGTTCCATAAATATGCCGCGAATACAAAAGCCATGGATATGGAATGGTAATTAGTATGGAATCATAAGGGATACGTTCTAAGGTTTCAAAATAAAACCAATATTTTGTTTTTTTTTTGTTTACTCGGTTACAACTTTTATAAAAGCTGCCTCAGCACGTATCAATAGTACATACTCAAAACATGCCGATACATTAACGGGATTCAGTAGTACACGCGCCGTAGAGTGAAAACATGCTTATCGGTTCTAGATATCATGAGTTTAGTGTTCTGAACAGAGGTTTGAAGTTTTGTAGTAAGATAGATAAAGCTTTGTTCTAAAGTCTGTCGAGGGCAATTTTTAATTTTTTTAATTTCTATTGAAAATACGTCTCCTACAAGAAGCATCAACTTTAAGCACTTGTAAAAGCTATTAATGACCATATTATTGAAAACCAAAAACGTGCCGAGTTAGTGTGAACCTTTCTCTGTTACTATAAAAAAATCACACATTATCTCGCAGCATTAAATCAATATGTTTAGAATAGAAATCCATGTTTTCGGAAAAATTCACATTAGGCACGAGCGGTCTATTGCGGTCAATTGCTTTAATAAATGACACCGAATCCTTATCTGTTTACCGATTGCATCCGCGAATAATGAAATTTTAGGCGCGAATACAGGAACTGGGTTGCAATTTTTTCACTGTATTTTAAACACTGTACTAAATTTTATTTAGCTTTTATTTGCACATGATCATTTACAATAGTTTGAGTGTTGTTTTGTGAACTATTGAAAACGTACCTACTTTTAGTAGCTAAGCTTTTCTGTTCATTTGTAAAAGCTTCTGTTCTTCCTTCTTCCTCCTGTTCATCATGTCCTTCATGGTATTGATGTATCCAATTAGTGTTGAAAATTCAAAAAGTTCCATCGTATGCTCCTTTTTGAAGCAAATTAACCAAGATAATGTAGTCAATTTAAATTAAAAGTTTCCCGCCAAGTTCGTAGGAAAAGTATCAAAAGGTTGGGCCGCTGTACCGTCGATTCTTTGAAGGCAACAAATTAAACTTTTCTATAATTAATTAAATTTCCTGATCAGCGCAAGTTGTTGTAATCGAAGTGCGCTGTTTTTCCTTTACTTTAGTGCACGCTTTTCGATTTTCCGAACTTTTCTAAAAGCTGAAAGACAGGTTTTTGAAACTTTACTTAACTAAATGAACCCTAAATGATTTTGTTTTGCTACAACAAAATGTAGCATCCACTTCCTCATCACTTAAGATATAATTAGAGATAGCAGAATTAACTCAACTGAATTAAAGCAGAATTGATACTGATAATAATTTAATAAAAAACGTAAAATGTTATACAAAAGTTCAGTTTGGTTCTAGAGTTTTCCTATTCAGTATTATTAGAGCATCATTTATCTATAACTTTTCGACTTTGAATTTCCTTAAACATTTTCACATCGTTTAATAGTCCACTAAATCACTTATCTTTCACAAATGTGTTTTGTAAAACATTATCATCATCATCATCATCATCATCATCATCATAAGGTCGTCAGTCCTAAGACTGGTTGGATACGTACCTCTACTCTTTCCTATCCTGAGCTAAACTTCGCATTTCCCTAAAACTAGAACAACCCACATCCTTAACTATTTGCGAACAGTAATTTAATCTAGGTCTACTTCTACCCCTCCTAACTTCTGTTTTTGCCTGTAATATGTCTCTGACTAGACTTTCATGCCTAAGAAGGTGTCCTACCAACCTATCTCGTCTATTTTTTATTGACTTTCATAGAGTCCTCTGTTCTCCTATTCTTTCCAATACCTCTTCATTTCTAACCTTTTCTACCTACGATATCCTCATCATCCGCCTATAACACCACATTTCGAACGCTTCCAACCTTTTCTTTTTCGCCGCGCCCACTGTCCATGTTTCGCACCCGTACACTGCCGCGCTCCAAACATACACCTTTAACAACCTTTTCCGAATTTTTAAATTAACCGTCCGCGAGCACAGAAGTGACTTCTTTTTATTAAAGGCGACACGACCCTGCGCTATCCTCTGCTTTATATCCCTTCTACTCCTTCCATCCTGACTTATCTGACTTCCTAGGTATCTAAAATCAGCCACTTCTTCTAATTTTTCGTCTCCTATCTTTATATTCGCCCTTTCCCTACTTTTTCTTCCCTTGCTTATCAGTATTTTAGTTTTACTTTTATTTATTTTCATACAGTACTGATCTATCAGTACCGCTTCCATTTTATTTAAAGCTATCCCTAGGTAAAACATTACTTAAAAATGAATAGAAGTTAAAGTAAAGGGGTGAGTTCTTCATGCGTATGTGTGTGTATTTGCTGCTTTGCATGTGACTATTGTCCCTCATAAATATTTAACAAGATATGAGTGAAATATGAATCTTTAAAAGGCGTTTCGACTAGTACTCTTTGCTTTAGTTGCGACACGAAATATGCAAATTTAAGTAGGTAGTCAATATTCAAGTCGTATATCATAGTTTTACTACGGCGAAAGATA
This sequence comes from Agrilus planipennis, assembly GCF_000699045.2. NCBI lineage: Eukaryota > Metazoa > Arthropoda > Insecta > Coleoptera > Buprestidae > Agrilus > Agrilus planipennis. Next base: position 273,063 of record NW_020439071.1, on the reverse strand, counting down.
AATCGAGTCCGTTTACTAAAAATGAGTTCGCATTCGTATATCATAAACCTCGGTTAAATGTAAACTCCTCAGGAAATTTCTCTCCTAATCTAAAATTGCTATCAACGTTGCACTACTGGTTTCTCAACAAAGAATCTTTTTGGTAGGTATCTATTTTTAATTCGATGCCGTTTCAGTGATACAGATGTACGTACTAACGTTATCAAAACAGTACTCAACAAATATTATCTACGTATACCTATTAAATATATATAAAATTTCTTATTTTTAAAGTGTACTATAATTTGTCGTTGGATAATAGACAAAATGCTGGTATTTTATTAAGCCGGCGGTACACATACCATACCTAGAAATAGAAATGACGTAGAGAAATACTGTAAGGGCTATAATTTGTCGCTGAAAGACGATATTTTTACTCACTTAGCGATAGCATATCTTGCACCTGTTCAGCGAAAAATTAATTGAGAATTGTCAAAGTGGCGCTACACATCTACACATATTGTATCTCGAAATAGAAATGAAATACTGTAAGGGCTACAATTTGTCGTTGCTAGTCTCATCCTTCAGCTGTCATAGATAGTGCACCTTGAAATAAAAATGACGTAGATAAATATTATAAGGACTATAATTTGTCGTTGCTAGTCTCATTCTTTAGCTCTCCGGCGAAAAATAACTTGAGAGTCATCAAGCTGATACCATACAAAGTGCACCTAAAAAAATTGACGTAGATAAATACTGTAAGGGCTACAATTTGTCGTTGCTAGTTCCATACTTCAGCTATCATACATAGTTCACGTCGAAATAAAAATAACTTGAGAGTCATCAAGCTGATACCATAGACAGTGCACCTAACAAAATTAACGCATAGAAATACTGTAAGGGCTACAATTTGTCGTTGGAGCTACAGATCTACATACACTATATCCTGAAATAGAAATGCTACAAAAATTTCTGTATGGGCTACAATTTGTCGTTGCTAGTCTCATCCTTCAGCTGTCAGGCGAAAAATAACTTGAGAGTCATCAAGCTGATACCATAGACAGTGCACCTAACAAAATTGACGCATAGAAATACTGTAAGGGCTACAATTTGTCGTTGGAGCTACAGATCTACATACACTATATCCTGAAATAGAAATGCTACAAAAATTTCTGTAAGGGCTACAATTTGTCGTTGCTAGTCTCATCCTTCAGCTGTCAGGCGAAAAATGTCTTGAGAACCGTCAAGGTGATACTATACATAGTCCACTTCGAAATAGAAATGACGTAGAGAAATGCTGTGAGGGCTATGATTTGTCGTTAATTTGTCGCCGAAAGATGGTTCAACCTCATTTCTCATTCGAAATACTCGTATGTGTTGTACACTTTACCGGCTTTTCAGGCGTGTTTCGCTGGACAGTTGGAAAATGGACTAAAGACAAAATTGATAAAAGTTGCATTCTTCAGCTGCAAATAAACTATAAACAAGTTAAGCTACCTAATTATTGTTTACTTTACCTGTTTATTTCGATTTATAGTTTGTCCTACAATGTTTATTCAGTATAATGTTTATTTCCTCAAAATACTTTTTAAGGTTCCCCGGTATATATTTTTCATAAAGAGAAATAATATTCTAATAATATTATTTCATTGGTCACATCCAACACAAAGCTCGAANCCTTCCACGCACAGTCTAAAATGTTACGTTATGGATTTTGTTTGATACAGAACCCGGCAGATTATGTTTATCAGATATTTAGTTAGGCATTAATTGAGACCCCAGACTAAATTAATTCCAGAATCTTTTTACCTATTGTAGACCATTGGTGAGGATGTCTTTCTAATGTTTAGTTTTTCTTGGTAGAGCCACTTATGAGATGTTATAGGATGAGCTCCCAGGGAGTGGGTAGGAACTTCTGTCCACCACAACCTAACCTACCGTATCCGATCGAATAACACAAGCTAACATGACCTAGGTTAGATGGTTTATGATGGGTAAAAATACTCTTTTCTTTCCATGTTTCGAACTTTAGTAACATATGTACAATTTCCTACAAATTTCCCTATACAACGGGGACAAATGGCGATAAAACACAAAGTAGAGTGTATTAATATAAAATTTGAGACATACAACACCCAATAGAAAGTAATTTTTCAAAACAGCGCGCGAGTATTTTAGATTCAACGAGGCGCTTCTTCTTCGCGTTGTAAAATAACAATGGAGAAAGGGATATTATTCAATTGAATTCACGTCGTGGAAGTTAAAAGTCAAAAGCCGGTCCTGTGGGTGTCTTATAAAGGCCCCCACCTGTCGCGTTCTTTAATCCGTGAACTCTAGCGAAGGCTTCTCAACTATGTCGCGCTTCGCGCTACGTACCTGGTCCGCAACAGTGCTACATTCGATGCTCGGCCAGGAAAATACGTCCTGACAAAAATAAAGCGCGTCGCTTTTCCCGACAAAATATCGAGAAAAAGGAACAATAAAGTCGCCGAATTCGCGTGGCTGGCGACTTCTTGTGCGTGCGTTCGAATCCGGGCGTTTTCCGAGAGATTCGATCGAAGCTCCGGTAGGTACTTAGTGGTGACTGACCCTTTTATCGCAGTAACAAACAGCAGAACAATCGAGGGTAATGGAAAATCTCTGCTGAAGGGTGAGTAGCAAATATTAAAAAACTCGCGGCAGATTTTCGCCTTTTATATTATTATTATATCTGTAATTATAAACGCGCCTAGCATATATATGTATATATTTGTATATCGCTACACGTACACAAAGTTAAATGCCTGCTGCCACACCTGTGAAAGCCACCGTTGGATTTTATGGAAACTCGCGGCAACGCTGTTTGTCAGTATCCGATGAAATCATAAAATCGCTTCTCCCACAATTATTTATTCTGACTGATTTCGTAGAATTGAATCACTACAACGGCGCAATTTACATGAACGAGAGATCTTTCCAGATATAAAATGCTTTGGGTGTGAAATCGATGAGTTTGCAAAGCTTTTTTCGGTCACCACCCCAATGAGAATCTTTTCATAGAATCTACATATGTATTGCCTTTAGTTGAAAATATTCTATTATTACATTAAAAGACGCTTTACATTATCGAAAAACAATACAATTAATAAACTTTTAGCGGTGAAAGCTTGCAGTCGGGAAACTTATCCATAATTTTAAACAAATAAAGTTTCAAGAGCTTTTATCATTGTACACCTCACTACAGTATCATATCACTGTAAAATTTTAAAAATTGCAAGAAAATTATTGCTGGGATACGTACACAGACGTAGTGGTTTCATCAGGTGATAACTGACTAATTTTTATGAAGCTACTGTGTAGTAAAGCAATTGCTGTGTTCCCTTTTTCTTGAAGCTTTTGCTGTTTTACTTCAGTACATTATTGATAAGTTTCAATAAATATCAGCATTTACTATTATAAATAATATAGGAACTGCAATATTGTTTCACCACACTGTGGTACCATCAGGGGTCAATCATGTCCTGATGAAGCTTTTGAAATTAATACTTTAATTTAATTAGACGTTAATTAGTAGTATATTTTTTCTTATAATTTTCGTAAATCAATCTCCCAAAAAGACACTGACAAAATGATTTATAATAGACTTGGCAAAGAATTGACCGATAATACTAGCAAAAGTGTTAAATTGACCTCCCCAGCTTAAATTCCTTTGTTCGTCTTAGTAACTGAGTAACTTTTAAGGGCGTAAGATTGAAACAGGTATACGAGACCAGGTAGACAAACAAACCCTTTCCTGTCTGGCCATCAGGTGCCGGTCTATTTACATAAAAGCACCCTCAGCTACCGGGGGGTTTCACCACCGCCACCTTTTTACGTAACAATCATCGGAGGTAGAAATAGGGGAAAAAACCGTTATAACCTTTAGAACAAAACTTGTCGTCCCAATAAAATATTGCTATACTTTTATTGCAACTGTCTGCATTTAATAATGTAGCACAAACAATAAGGATAATTAGGTACTTTAGTTTTATTTATCATAATTTACTTTATTTAAAAGAAATTTCACTTTCCATTAGACGGATTTTTTCGAAAATACGCTCAATAAACAGTATTTCTATTTGTAATTAACGCCTTTCTCTAAGAGAAATTTCTTACAGGGTACAATAACAAAACGAAAGTATTTTGATTGAGCGAAAGAATTTTGAGTGAAATTGACTTTAAACGATTAACAAATAAGCAATTCTAAATCAATTAAGTATTATTTTAACTGAATTATTAAAATCTACCTACAAACTACATAGCAGAGAATACAAAACTTGTTGTATTCTACAATAAATCTTTAACGGCATATGTTTTGCAATCATGTGAACAAAACTAGGTCAAAACAAATACACAAAGCTATACTGTACTTATATATGTACATGTTCATTTGCGGAAGAAATAAAAAATGAGAACGAATTATCAATAAGAATTATAATGTTTTCATTTGTTTATAGCTTCCTGAAACGTCTACCAAACGTTCAACAAATTAATTGAATTAAATTACACAGACCATTATTTTCTTTTAAAGGTACAGGACAAACTTGAGGAATTGTCCGATCCTGTGTCTTTAGGAAACGAAAATCTTACAGAAGAAATTGTTTCTCGTTGTAACAAATCCCTAGTAAAAGAAGCAAAAGAACTTGCAGACCTTCTATCAAAGCCGCACGTGAAGGCCGTCATAAGAACACACGATACTATTGGTGAAAAAAGACTAAAATTTAACGAAAAAATAAACAGCAGTTCGAATATATGCAACATTATGACCGGCGAAGCTTTACGAGTAGTCGGGGTGAGGAAGAAACCTGGAGAACCCCTAGGTTTAACTGTAAGTGTAGATGCGAGGTGACAAAGTCTTCATTTACAAATTTGTCGCTAATTTGTTACCATATCCAAAAATTTGTCACTCCAGTCAGCTGCTGGAAAATAGACAAAATGTTTTCCTGATTGTCGCCAGTCTAAACCTTTAGCTATTTAGGGAACTATACATGGCATAAAGAAATACTGTATGGACCGTTGTTTGTCGCTGAAAGATGGTCGTTTTATCTATTCTGTCGTTAGTCTTGTTCTCCAGCTGTTCAGCGAAAAAGGACTGGAGAACTCTCAAGTTGAAACTAAAAATAGTGTAATGGCATAGAGAAATACGGTAAGGGCTTTAATTTGTCGCTGAAAGATGGTACCTTTTACCCATTTTGTCGCTAGTCTTATCTTCCAGCTGTCCAGTAAAAAACGACTCGAGAGCCGCCAAACTGGCATCAGACATGGAGTAGGTATCTCGGAATAGAAATGACGTAGAGAAATACTGTAAGAGATAAAATTTGTCGCTGAAAGACGATATTTTAACTCATTTTGTCGCTAGCCTGATCCTCCAGCTGTTCAGCAAAAAAATTTCTTATTTTTAAAGTGTACTATAATTTGTCGTTGGATAATAGACAAAATGCTGGTATTTTATTAAGCCGGCGGTACACATACCATACCTAGAAATAGAAATGACGTAGAGAAATACTGTAAGGGCTATAATTTGTCGCTGAAAGACGATATTTTTACTCACTTAGCGATAGCATATCTTGCACCTGTTCAGCGAAAAATTAATTGAGAATTGTCAAAGTGGCGCTACACATCTACACATATTGTATCTCGAAATAGAAATGAAATACTGTAAGGGCTACAATTTGTCGTTGCTAGTCTCATCCTTCAGCTGTCATAGATAGTGCACCTTGAAATAAAAATGACGTAGATAAATATTATAAGGACTATAATTTGTCGTTGCTAGTCTCATTCTTTAGCTCTCCGGCGAAAAATAACTTGAGAGTCATCAAGCTGATACCATACAAAGTGCACCTAAAAAAATTGACGTAGATAAATACTGTAAGGGCTACAATTTGTCGTTGCTAGTTCCATACTTCAGCTATCATACATAGTTCACGTCGAAATAAAAATAACTTGAGAGTCATCAAGCTGATACCATAGACAGTGCACCTAACAAAATTAACGCATAGAAATACTGTAAGGGCTACAATTTGTCGTTGGAGCTACAGATCTACATACACTATATCCTGAAATAGAAATGCTACAAAAATTTCTGTAAGGGCTACAATTTGTCGTTGCTAGTCTCATCCTTCAGCTGTCAGGCGAAAAATGTCTTGAGAACCGTCAAGGTGATACTATACATAGTCCACTTCGAAATAGAAATGACGTAGAGAAATGCTGTGAGGGCTATGATTTGTCGTTAATTTGTCGCCGAAAGATGGTTCAACCTCATTTCTCATTCGAAATACTCGTATGTGTTGTACACTTTACCGGCTTTTCAGGCGTGTTTCGCTGGACAGTTGGAAAATGGACTAAAGACAAAATTGATAAAAGTTGCATTCTTCAGCTGCAAATAAACTATAAACAAGTTAAGCTACCTAATTATTGTTTACTTTACCTGTTTATTTCGATTTATAGTTTGTCCTACAATGTTTATTCAGTATAATGTTTATTTCCTCAAAATACTTTTTAAGGTTCCCCGGTATATATTTTTCATAAAGAGAAATAATATTCTAATAATATTATTTCATTGGTCACATCCAACACAAAGCTCGAATAGCCTCAAGGACATCAAAACTAATCAACTGCCTAGGCAGATGTATTAATCTAATTAGGTTGTCTTATTGTCTTATCGTGTTACGACGTGTGGAACGGGCGATGTCATTGTCGTTTTGCATTAATAAAATTGTGTTTTAGTCGATTTTAGTGAACGACTAACGGGGTAAACAATCGCTTAGTTTCGCAAATTTAGTTGGTATACTGGTTGTAGTCATTATCATCCTGGATTTGTGTTTTAAAAGGAAAATCGTCACAAAGGATCGCAGAGAAAATTACGTATTGATTAGGTGAGTCATATAATAATAATAATTACTGTAATTTTCGTATTCTTTACAAAGAAACAGGGTTTCTGAATGGTTTGTGGGAAATGAAATTTATAATTATTTTTAAGGAGTTATAGCACATCCAGATCATGCGAAAAAATAACTACCCCTGTATCAATTACCTATTCATTAATAAAAGCAATTAAAACATCTACATGAAAAATTTCATTTATAATACGAGTACTTTTTTTGATTTTTATTTTTTCTAATTTATGATGATGTATGTGCTTGAGGTGTGCAGGGGTGTGTTAAAAAATAAAGTACCATACACACCCTTACAAGTCTAACTGCTGTAGGAAACATTTTTGAATTATCTCAACCGAACTTCTCGAGAATGTATCTGAAATATCGACAACATTTCGTTTATCTGTCTTTCCTTTTCGTGATATAAACGACTATCCACCCTTTATTTACATTCCTTTTATTTTCGCTTCGCCGGTGAAAACAATTTCCAGCTGATTTCAAATAAACACGAAAATGATTCGAACAAACGAGAACCTTTTCTTATAAATAAAAGGAAATAACAGAACGCGAAAAAAACTGAAGAGGTTCATATGTTTCGCATACTTTCCTTTATACATATACCTAAAAATAGTAACATTTACAACAACTTGTGTTGCCTCAATAAAAGGCATTTTTATGGTAATCAATAAATATTTACAAAGTGTATGTAACCAACAAGTTAAAAACGTTAAGTAATATTTTGATATTTACCCTATTATGGTTGGTGACCTGTCTATCATCGAATTGTAAGTTATGGAAACTTGTTGCTTCGATGATATAAAGCAAAAAGATTTTTATGGTATATTTTAAAGCAAATTGTAACGTTGTACCTAACAATAACGTTAATAATTGTCTGTATTCAGTAAATCCTAAAGAAGATGAAATATAATTTAACACAAAATTATGAAATAATTTATATCTACTTAAAAATTGTGAATTTTTGAATTATTGTAAAAAAATCTTCAATATTTCGGAATTAACACTCATGTCTTTCAATCATGTTGGTGTTTAAGTTTAAGGCATTTTAAAGTTATGACTTTTATTGAGAATTTATAACTTTTGTTTAAATAAACTACAATTTGAAATATACTGCGGTGAAGTAGCGGAGAAACTTATTAAAGTATAATCTTAACTTTAATATTACAAAGTGTAGATACACTGGGAAAAGTCTTTGTAAGTAGTCTTCAAGTGCACTTAAAAACATATGATGCTACCTGCTTGGAAAGAAGAAAAATCATTGAATCGGTACTTATAACTGTTACAAAAGCTTGCAGGCCTTTATTGTTTTTAAGAACAAATACTAGCGAATTATGTTCTCCTACCCTAATATTTAAGAGAAACGTTTTATTTTAAAGAATGAATGAAATGTTCCGTAAGTTCAATCAAGTTCTTATCGCTGATTCGGAAAAGTAATTTGATCTGTTATTGACGAATAACTCTCGTGCCCATTATTATTTTCGGAGAATATCCAATAAAACGGCCTCATATTTACCGTTTAAAGTCTGTGCCTGCGCTATCTTAATTTAAAATTTCGCACTCTGAATCAGATTTTACGGCTGGAATTTCAATTCTATCCATGCCAGATGGAAATCTCGACCGAAATGAGAAAACGAATCCAATAATTTTCGCATCGGTTCTACGACGTCGACCTCGTCGCCGTCGTCGTCGTAGGTAGTAAGACTTTCCGTCGATTTCCTTTCCCTTCAATTGCGAAAACCGACTTTCACTCAATAATATTCTGAATGTTAAATTGAATTGTCGTCTTTTAGGTGTGCTTAAAGAAATTTATTACGCGTTAACTGAGCAGCAATGCACAACCTATACGCTGTGCTTTCGAACTTTATAAAATAAACTTCACTTTGACGTGACGGAATGCCTCACTACAATCAATTCAATTCCACGTTTGTATTTCTCCACATCGCATGCTTATAATCTATTCCATTCTCGTAGCTTTAGGGTATTTTTGATAAACGAATTCAATCAACTTCATTACTAACACCAAGCCTGCATTTTCCTGGAATCTTTTGTTTGAGAAGTGATAATTATGTAAAAAAGGATCATGTTCCAGTGTGGTGTAAAGTAGGCATTTTCCAGCAAAGCATTATTTTGCCTAAAATAAGTTAATCAATATCATCATCATAAGGTCGTCAGTCCTAAGACTGGTTGGACACGCACCTCCACTCTTTCCTATCTTGAGCTAATCTTCGCATTTCCCTAAAACTAGAACAATCCGCATCCTTAACTATTTGTGAACAGTAATCTAACCTAGGTCTACCCCTACTTCTCCTAACTCCTGTTTCTGCCTCTAATATGTCTCTGACTAGACCTTTATGCCTGAGAAGGTGTCCTACCAACCTATCTGAGTCTATAGAGTCCTCTATTCTCTTATTATTTCTAATATCTCTTCATTTCTAACCTTCTCTATCCACGGTATCCTCATCATTCGCCTGTAACACCACATTTCGAACGCTTCTAACCTTTCTTTTCCACCGCGCACCCTGTCCATATTTCGCACCCGTACAGTTCGTGTTCCAAACATACACCTTTAACAATCTTTTTCGAATTTCTAAATTAACCGTTCGCGAGCATAGAAGTGACTTCTTTTTATTAAAGGCGACACGACCCTGCGCTATCCTCTGCTTTATATCCCTACCACTCCTTCCGTCCTGTCTTATCTGACTTCCTAGATATCTAAAATCAGCCACTTCTTCTAATTTTTCGTCTTCTATCTTTATATTCGCTCTTTCCCTACTTATTCTTCCCTTACACACCAGTATTTTAGTTTTACTTTTATATGCTTTCATACAGTACTGATCTGTCAGTACCGCTTCCATTTTATTTAAAGCTATCTCCAAGTCCTCCTTGCTAGATGCTAATACTGCTATATCATCTGCAAATCTAAGCATACTAATCTATTGACCCTGTATATCTGTCCCTACAGTTGTACTGTCTTTAAAATAAGTTAATAAGTATTTAGAATAATTTAAACAAAAAAAGGCGCTTGTAAAATTATTGAAAAATCGAAGGTATTTAGTAAGCTTTGAGGAGTGATAATTGTGTAAAAAAAGTACGAAAAATTTCATGGTGCCAACGATTTTGGACCCCTGTGTCAAATAGGTACTATCGGTTATTATTTATAAAAAAGCGCTCGTAAAATGATTGAAAGTTGCAAGATATTTATTAGGCTTTAAATGTATGTTTTGTTTTAGTACATCCCAATTCATTTCACTCATTATTGGTACATAAACAGCTATAAAAGGGAGAACACGTGTAATACAAATTAATTTTAATAGGAACTAATTACATTAATACAATGGTTCTGCAACAGCTGGATTATATATCTAGTATACGGTAATTAATAAGACCAAAATTGTAATTTACATATTGTGGTTTGAAATAGTAGTTTATATTGATTAGAGTGTTCATGTAATTAACTGCAATCAATTGCTAGATACTTGGCTGTAGGGTAGCAGCGTCCAATTATTGTAATCTAAGCAATTTAACAAATTAGGATACTTAATAGTAATTTTGTTTTACGTCCACGTACACATAAAATAGTTTAGCATATCTATTTCACTTTTACTCGTCGAATAGTTTTATTTTCTTCTTAGGGATCGTGTGATAACGCTCCTTGATGAAATTGAGAATGCAGACGTCCTCTTTAGTTATAGAGTTCTCTGTTTGAGTATGATAGGTTCATCATTGAGTGAGGGTGACGATTTGTAAAAAGATTACAATGATGTGCTTTCATACTTTCAAACTTTATTGTCAGATGGTTTGTTCTCTTTACTGTCTTTAAGTTCTTCTTAAAACTCATGTTGGTACATCGTGAATTTAATTTCACCTATTTATATTCTTGTAAATGATTGATATACACACATTATATTCAACACGACTGTATAGGAAACTGTGAATGTACTATGACATTATCTTTAGCCAGTTCCGTCTGTCCAATAAGGAAATAAGTTCAGTGTTTACAAAAGCTGCTGCCGACTGCGTAAATTGCTTTATCAAAGACAAAATCGATGCTCGTGATACTGAAATCGAAAGAGCATTCTATTTATTTAGCACTACGAAATTCTAATGGCTGCGCCAGAAATGAACAGCAAGCGGGATGGAAGATCTCATTTCTAATTTATCCAGCAAGGAGTTGTACATGCTGTTGAACGCTTGACGACGCCAGCAATGGAAGAGAGACGTGAATGCTCATTATAATGACAATAACGTCTGTATATTTATCGTTTTACATTTTTCGTAGGTAATTTTTATAAAAAGTTATTAGCACTATACGCAGTACGCTGTTTGCTTGGAGATGAATTTTTCTTAGTCACTCATCTACTGATTCACAAATCTATCGGTACCCGATTATTTGACAGCATCCTTGATGGTGTTCTTCAAAGAGGTGGTTGCTAACCGTCGTTTATTGTAGTGATGCTTGATCCAAAGTGCGTAATCTAAGGGATTGAGATCAAGGTTGTCGCTTGATCAGTTATTAAAGAGGAAAAAATGCCTAAACATTGTCCTCCAAACATCTCTGATTGAGATTTGCTTTGTGAACAGGTAGCGACTCATTTAGTAGTTATTATTATGCATTTTCTACATTTCAATGATTGCGTTGGATTTTCCAGCAAGGCTCGGTGTCTTTACTCAATGAAAACTTCAATAACTGATGGTTGGAAGACATTGTTTTAGCATTCATATCCCCCAATGCGTGGCCGAGAGGCAGCCCTGATCTTAATCCATTTAGATTATGCACTGCGGGCCCCACTTCAACCGTTAGCACTTAACGACCACCTCGTTGAAGGAAAAGTAAAATACAAGTACTTTTTGCAAAAATAATGTTGTAGATTAGTACTTACTTGATAACAGTTTTTAAAACTTGTGAATAATTAGTCTTTTTAAGTTTATGAACCAATTTGCATGTTAATTTTAAACCAACAAGTTCTTGCAAATTTCATTTGTTCCTTCTGTTTCGCTAAATCTAACAAAGTTTTCATGTTTTAAGAAAACGACGTTTTAATTCACATACCTACAAAAACACTTTACAAAACGAACCCTTTCATTTGAAAGTTCTGATCTCTTAGAGTTGAAAATTTCCACTTCAGGATGTACAACTCGAGCGTGTTCCAAGTTTTTATTTATAGTATTTGAAAGTTTTCTGCCAACTTCAACACGATTTAACTTGATCACACTTTCGGATCCATGCCAGGGCGTGAAGGGGTGGCTAAGAGGATAAATAGCCACACAGCTTCCTGCAATTAATGGAGAAAGTGTTCAACTAACTTTGTCAAATAAAACAAAATGTAATTGTCTATTAACTGCATGCTTCCGCGCTCTATGACTAAAAACAGAAGTTTATTCAGAAAGTGTACTATAAGTTGATACAATCATGGCATTCAGAATACAGAGGGTAATTTTTTGGTGCATTATCGTAAAGTGGTTGCTTTATAATTATTTACTAGATTTAGTCCATATTTGCTAATAATTGCTTTGGATGTATTTATGTATGTGTCAATTTTTGGTTATAGGATCATAGATAAAATGCGTCTAGATTTTTAACAGTTAGAAGCCCCTTCTAGGTACTATATATTAGAGTAAGTTAGGGAAATTTGCTGTGAAATATTATGAAATCAATTTATCCGTAAATAAAGTTTAGTCGATTTATTAAAGTTTTTCCAAGATTGTTATATTATATATATCTTTATCTATTTGGGCGATTTAAATAAACGCTTAAATAAAATCTTTTTTTAATTGCTATAGTTGTACAGTATAAGCTATTTTCCAAAAACTACGTTCAGAGTTCTTATTTTACAGTATTTGGAAGCTACTAACGGTTTTAAAATAAAATGCAATTTACCTGAAGGTGCTTTAAAAAGAACATTGGTAACGTCTGGGTTTTAATATCACCGTTTGAGCTTAATGAATGATGACTTGTTCTTTGTGAGAACGCATTTCCCACACAATGGCTTTTTCCGAATATGCTTACGAAAGCAGACTTTGATAAAACAAAGGATTGTGCCATTTTCAGTTGAACACAAAACACCCTGCCAATAATTTATTAGTTCCGAAAGCTATCCTGATAATTCCTGTTCTAGAACGTTCAAAATGTATGAATTACGACGAGGGTTATAAACATCGGTTCTCTAGGGTCTTCGTTCGGGCGATAATCGGGATGTTCTTTTGGATAACGCCGACAAGTTGAAATAGGAGCTTTGGGATTAACTTTATAATATTAATACTAACGTATTTAAATAAACTATTAATATTTAGCAATTAAAATTAGTAACGAGCAAAGCAGGATTTGTCCCAGTAATGGTCTTACTTTTTTAATTTGATAGGTTTTTATATAACTCTTCTAAGCACATAGTTTTCTAATTACCAACACAATAATTGTCTGTCTGTCATACATGGGAGCTTGTCATGACTTTACTGATAGTTGTGAGAGTTATGAAAACTCGCAAATCTACCCCTTGTCTAATGCATAAATTGACCTTTTAAGAAGTAAAAATTATCAAGAAAAAAATTAGTTTGTCTCTATATTTCAAATTTCAACCATGTTTTATCTGGACTAGGAAAAAAGAACACTTACTCCTAGAGAATTCTTGTAGTTCCTTTTTTCAAATAGTGATAATGCTTTTTTTTTATATATAGTGTTGTAGGTATATCAAATACCAAGACTTAGAATACTGCTGATAGTAAGCGAACAAATTTATTAACTTTGTTGAAAGAGTTTTATTTTTAACTTCTCTTGGTTTTTCACAAAAAAGAACTCAAAAAGAAGACAATTATTTTTTATAATAACTACAGTAATAGTCCTGTATTTTATTGAGTCCTGTTGGGAAAAGTAATGACGTTTTAATATCACATAATTTCGGTTCTCTAATATAAACAACTTCAATGGTATTAGTATTTATTAATTAGGAGTTTTTGTAGAATTTATTTTCTGAATGCTTTAAACAGAATCGGAACTTTTAAAAATTTATTAAAAGACTTCCTGCGGCAAAAAACCATTAGCAGACTTCAAACGAATATAAAACTTCTAAGAGACGTTTTCCGTAATTGAATCAGAGTTGGCAGTAGAGAGTAATTAAAAACCCTTTTTTAAAACAGAAAACGCTTTTTGGAATTTAATATTTAGTCGGTCACCACACGGCTTCATCTGTTATTTTTAATTTATTTCTTATTTAACCTGATCTCACCTCTTAATGCAATGCGGCATGTTTCTATGGCAGTTAATCGTAGCATCATCGCAAATTGAAAAGTTGGAAGAGGAAGTAGATGTTTCGTTTCCGTTTTTGTTGAAGGTTTAAAGTTACATGAAAGTCGATAATTTGTTTGATATTGTTTTATCCCTTTAAAACGAATAGTACTTATAAAATAATTCGAAGTGGTCTGTATTCTGTCGAAACTGCCAGACGCGGATCGCGATTTCGATCTCTTTGGATCTCATCAGCGCGTCGCAGGCAGCTCCGACAGAACACAGACCAACTTTTACCTGCTGTCTTAACAGTGCGTTTTAGAAAATACCACAAACGGCGCGGTAAACGCCATCTGTAGTACGATGCTACATTTTCGAATTACGTATGCTCCAACAAGGTCCATTTAAATATATGGATATCTACTTGCTGAAACGAATCCCGGCGTAGCTAACCTCAACGTGATAGGCACGTTACCATAATCGAATTAAATAATTCGAAGTGGTCTGTGTTCTGTCGAAACTGCCAGACGCGGATCGCGATTTCGTTCTTTTTGGATCTCATCAGCGCGTCGCAGACAGCTCCGACAGCTCGAATTATTTTATTCGATTATGATAACGTGCCTGTCACGTTAAGGTTAGCTACGCCGGGATTCGTGTCAATAAGTAGATATCCACACAAGTGGACCTTGTTGGAGCAAACGTAATCCTAAAATGTAGCATCGTACTACAGATGGCGTTTACCGCGCCGTTTGTGGTATTTTCTAAAACGCGCTGTTAGAAGAGCAGATAAAAGTTGGTCTGTGTTCTGTCGGAGCTGCCTGCGACGCGCTGATGAGATCCAAAAAGATCTAAATCGCGATCCGCGTCTGGCAGTTTCGACAGAATACAGACCACTTCGAATTATTTTATTCGATTATGGTAACGTGCCTACCACGTTGGGTTAGCTACGCCAGGATTCGTTTCAACAAGTGGATATCCATATATTTAAATAAACCTTGTTGGAGCATACGTAATCCTAAAATGTAGTATCGTACTACAGATGGCGTTTACCGCGCCGTTTGTGATATTTTCTAGAATAGTACTTACATTATTAGTGACGATTGCTAAGTATTCTTTAGTCATTTTAAATTACCTACCTCTATTACGCTGTAATCTATTAATGACATCAATCTAATCGAAACAATCAAACAAAACTTCGTTTAAATATTTATAGAGTTCGTGCATTTTCGAGACGAATTGTTGACATTTTTGTGTTAAAGCGAACGTTTGTTCTTGAAAGCCTGTTATTAGTCTGGCTTTAATGAGTCGAGAATGGCACCAAGGAGGTACGATTTAAGCGTGACAAGTTTTATTTGTTTCGCCTCCTTAACGTGTTGGACTGAAATAAATCATGTGAGAAAATTAGAAAACCGTTTTGTTTGCTTTCGATTACAGCACGCGAGCTACTTTCTGGTAAGCAGTAGGTAACGACAACTCTAAATGCAATTGCTTTTGAATAAGTCCTTGCATTTCTCGCTAAAATGCAAAACCAAGAACAACACCAAGACTGCCTTTATACTAGCAAGTGCAAGATCACAACCGAAAACTAAACGAAAAAATATTGCTTTCGGTGGATTTATGAGTTACTTTTTGAAGCAACTTTAAATATTCTTTTCTTGGAACAAAACATTTTTAGTGTTTCAAACTCTTATAAAAAGTCATGTTTCATGACAGAAAATTATTAGAATAATTATAAAAAAAATACAACGTGTAATTATAGAACACGCTACTGAAGTGAAACTTCTTCAAGCACACAAAAAATACCGGGATAGGGGTTGAGGAATTGATTTAATGGTATTATTTGTACACTATGCTTCGCACGGGTGCAATACTGATAGTAAATATACTATAGAATGTCTTTATATACAGCAATCAGAGCATTTTATTAGACAATACAAACCGGCCGGTACCGCCGCAATGTCCCTGCATTTTAAGTCTGTAATATCTTCGAAAATATTTATTTAAATTACATGCTGTAAAGGGCCATATTGATCTATATTAAATGCACAATGTATTTAAAAGTACTTAATTGGATAAGGATTAATGCTGTATTACTTAAAATCGCTTCGTAAATAAGCCATTATTTCTCCTAAAAAATAAAGGATTAGAAATGGTTATTGTCGATTATCCTAAGAGATAGATAAATACCATTTTTTGTAGACCTTTTTAAGGTGTACAATACTGCAGTATATTATTTTGATCTATCTCGTAGGGTTCAGCCAGCGCTTGCAATGTAAGCGCAGAAAAATGTGTCTATTTACGTCAGATTACAAACCTCTAAAATTATCAGTGTTTCTCTACTATATTATCCATGTATTATACATATAAACCTTCCTCTTGAATCACTCTATCTATTAAAAAAACCGGATTAAAATCCGTTGGGTAGTTTTAAAGATCTAAGTATACATAGGGACAGACAGCGGGAAGTGACTTTGTTTTATACTATACAGTGATGTATGCATAAATGATCAATCAGCATAAATGAAGAGTCCAGTTCTTTGATTGCTTTATTTAGAGTTTTGTATTAGATACTACTTAACCGCAACCAACATCATCAAAAGNTTTCTCTACTATATTATCCATGTATTATACATGTAAACCTTCCTCTTGAATTACTCTATCTATAAAAAAAAACCGCATTAAAATCCGTTGCGTAGTTTTAAAGATCTAAGCATACATAGGGACAGACTCGCATGAAACGAACTTACCCTACCGTGCGTAAAGAAGTTTCACTTCAAAAAACATATGAGATCAAATGAGTAAAAAAGTCAAAGACCAAAACCGAGACTATATCTGCAAAACTAAGATTATCACTATCGAATCCTCAACATTTCATGTAGGATACAATTCCCCATAACTTTAGAAAATCTCCTAGTGTCGCCAGTATATCAGATGGTATTCTCAAGATAAAAATGAGCAACATTTTTGTCTATTGCCTTCAGTTTCAACAGATTTTTGAAAATTAAACTTTAATAAGGAACATTAACTTAGAAAAGACAGAAATTGTGGACTTGTATATAGCAAGCATAACGATCGTTCTCTGGCGCGAGTAAACTCATAAAATCCTTGAAAACAACAATACGGTACCTTGTTTTCAGTCCTAGGAATTCGAGCGCAACAAACTAATTCCATTGTAATTCGTCGTTTTGGTGTGCTTGAGAGGAATCAGAGGAGTGCACATTACAAAGCAATTTTGCATTCCATCTGATCCGGCGTACGTTGATAATGTCAGCGAGATGTTACATTATACACATACACACGCAAGCATATACATATGTATAGATATGTCAACGTATTATATGCAAAATCTGTCAGCAAAATTGCTGTAGACGGAGTAAAATGAAACGACGACGTCGTTTTGTTGTTGTAATTTTACTTTTAAAACTTCGCTCCCAAAAACTATCAACAGACATTTCCTGCTATTTCTTTTTTACTGCGTTCGTGTGTTCTAATACTTCAAATTTCCCGTAAACGTCTTCAATATTAGCTTAGCCTTATTACGATATAGTTGCCGCGGGAGTTAATGTATGCAACGGTGTGCTTTATACACAAAGTAGCTCACATATTGCTCAAGTGCAAGCAGTAGAAGATATATTGAAGCTTTAGGTGTTCCATGCATCAAAAAACATAACACGGTTTTAGATGGATCTTTTTAAACCTAACTGATCTCGTATATATTTAATAATAGTAACGATATATGAAGATTGGAAAAACTTTGGCGGTCAGCTACAGTGTCTTGTTTTGGCGTTGAGGTTTTGAGCTATTCTGTTTGTTCTACAATAGTAGCGATGTGCCCCTTTCAATGTCTTGGATGCGCGCTGGCAAAATCGTAGGTAGGGAGAAAAAAGCTCATTATACTCTCGACTCTTGTTCGTTCATCAAACATACTTTTTCATACAGTACCTGCCAAAAGTTTTGTTCAATCATGAATAGTAGTGCGAGTCGATAACAAGCGTTAAAGCCTTTAATATGTCTTCAAATATAAATAAACTTCTCGTTGATATTTTCAGTAGTAAATGGTACCAATAACAGCACATTTGAGCAATGCAATTGTAGTGGATAAAATGGTCAGTTTTTCCGTGCAGTACTGTACGGATTATACGCTCCTCACCGGTTAAGAGTTTGGCCGAGAGTTGTCTCGTTCCTTCTCTGGCCTAGTGCTGTTCTTTTCTACTTTGCGCCGGTCAAACTGAAGGTCACATCGCTACAAAAAGTAAACGAAGTACAGTACCACGACTAAAAAGATACACAGTCTCCCGTTACTGCAGTGTTTTGTTTACTATCTGCTTCTTTTCAATAACTATCGTTTAGACATTGGACAGTTTCTGTTAATATTGCGTGCTTATCAAGGTATTTAATAGGAAAGCGTTAATAATTTTAAGGGCGCTACTGTTTCTATACGTAATCTTTTGGTAGAACATTGAAATGGCTTGAATGGAAGTAGGTACATGAAATTTCGTTGGATGTGAATTATGTTACTACGTGTCTCATATTTACAATGGGTATCGGATGCACCTAGCGCATCTCGCGATCGCGAATTCTCTGGAGTGAATTCATTGCTTCAAACAACAAAGGAACAAGAATTTATTTCCTTATTGTTGTCTCGGCGTTATTTATAATTCTCCAGGCCGGCGGTTCCTTAAATAAATGGAGGTTGATACATTGTCATTTTTACGAAAATTGGGAAAGGTGTTAGAAAAGAAAAATCTGAAGGAATAAATTGGTTAATTACTTATATGAACGTTAAGAAGACAAGAACAAATTCTTTAGTTAACGAAGTATAAAAAACTAAACCTTTCTATCGTATTTTCGAAGATGTGTTTAATTCGGTTGAATTTACTTGTATTTGGGTTTATACGTAAGCACATACATGTAAAGGTATATCTTGTAAAAGTGTGCGATGCGAGGAATAGGGTTGGCGATAAGGCACCTTGTGTAATCACGTTCCTTCGAGTTGTGGTTCCATCTTATTACAATCGAATCCTACGAAATGTCCTTCAGTTGCAGTTGTACGCAGTCAAAGGAAAGGATTCGTCAGATCTCGTTGAGAAGTTGCCGGAAATAATCCTTCCAGAGTGTATTAGATCGCTGTGCACGTCCTTTTTTGAACGCTACCAGTTCTACATCTAACGATCGAACCGAAAAGGAATTTCCTTTTTGTTTAAAGTAAACCAAGACGTACGAAGAAAAGTTTCTTTCCACAAAGCCAACGCGACTGACTGCACGATCTTTAACAAAACATTTCGACAAAATAAAGGATGAACTTTTCTAACTTTGAAATTGGATAAGAACCCAGTTAAGTACAGTGGGTATCTAATCGATTCAAAACAATTGACCTATTTCGGGAAGAATCGTCATCTCTAATAATAAATGCTATATGTACAACAGACTTTCACTTATCCGAAAATATTTTTAAAAAAATGTTGCTACTTGTATCATCATCATCATCAACATAAGCTTCTCAGTCCTGAAATTGGTTGGACACACTCAGAGAAAACTATAGAACAAATTTCTACAATTGTAGAACTTTTCATTACATGTAGTAGCGAATATAGGGACAGAAACAAGTTGTAGTGAAAATTAATATAATATTGTAATTACTTTTTTTCCTACAAACTGTTTGTCTCTCTACTACAACGTTAAAGAATATGTACTGCAAATTCCTCTTAAAAATTACTTTTCATTGTAGCATATCTCTATATAATAATTAAAAAAAAAATTAAACAAAATTGTAGCATATTTGTTTACAACTGAAACAAACAAATAAACATTTAATAGAAATTGCTACATTTTGTCTTTATATTTTCTACAAAATTTATTTAATCTTACTACATTTTCTCATCAAATTCTCAGTTGTTGTTGTAAATGTTTGTAAGGAATTTGTCTGAGTCCCTGTCGATATTTTTCCTACAATTTACCCCTACAGTTTTATAGTCAAATTTAAGTTTACCGTTAGTTAACCTTACTACAAATTTAAGTTGCATTTTCTACAAAACGACTTCTACAACGTTATAGTAATTTTTCATAAACCATTTTTCTGAGTACCCGCATCTCTACTCCTCCTAGTACTAGAACATTCGACACGCTCAACTATTTGTGAACAGTCATCTAATCTAGGACCTTCTATACTCCTCTTAACTCCTGTTTCTGCTTTTAATATGTTTCTAACTGTCCTTTCTGCCTAAAAAATTGTAGTATTATAATAGTATATAATTATACCTTGAGTATTTCTTATTGACTTCTATATAGCCTCTGTTCTCCTACCCTTTTTAATACGTCCACCTATTCCTTTCCGCCCACCGTCCACATTTCGCACTCGTAGACGTACACCTTCAACAATTTTTTAAATTTTCTAAATTGACTATTCGGGAGCACAGAAGCGATCTCCTTTTTGTTAAAGGTGATTCAACCCTGCGTTATCTTTGTTTAATTTCTACTAAATTATCTGATTTATTTATTCATACGTATAATAAGTTTATATTTTTAACAAGACAATAACAGGCGTCTGCAATTTTCGGAATGCAAATTACCTACATATTCGACGTAGCTATCTATAACTTGATCATGCAGCATTCCACGATCTTACACGCACTGCTGTGAATATTTCGCATTACATTCTACGAGCAGTTAAATTCAGATCGGAATATATCAACCTCGGATATATGAACTTTTGGCGGTACTCAGATATCTGGCACTTAATTAAAATCCTCTGTCGATTACATACCCTGGAAGCTGCAAGTACTCAACTTGGGACGTTATTCACGAACGGTCGTTTCTATTATGTCTCAACTAAATTTCGGACTCAGATCATTTCTGGTTACTCGTCGCTTGCGTTACGAGGTAGACATGAATTTTTGATGTTATTGGAAAATATAAACGGACTGGATGGTATGAAATATGATCCAATATATTGTGGGTCACTAAGCATTAATGTTGGATTTTAAGTAGTAAAATTTACGTTTGGCACTTTTGTTTAATGTATTGTAGTTAATGTTTTATTCATTAAACAATATTAAATAATTGTGTATTGGCGTCGGAATATAGTAGGTATGTCACAAAAAGGCCTACCAAATAGTTCCTGTTATAAATTTTTTAAGTTTAAAAATTTGAGAATCAATAACGTGAAATATTGCTTAATTTATTAACAACAAAATATGAGTCCTGATCATAACTAATCATCATCATAAGGTCGTCAGTCCTAAGACTGGTTGGACACGCATCCCCACACTTAATCATAAACTAATTTTCACATCTCCCTAAAACTAGAACATCCCACATCATTAACTATTTGTGAATAGCAATTTAATCTAGGTCTACCTCTACTCCTCCTAACTCCCATATCGTTCGCACTTTAAAAAATCCATAGCTCCCCAGATGTACGTCCTATCCGTACCAAAATAAGCTCGTTCGAAGCGCAATGAATGCGGAAAGTTTTCGACGGAAGCACTATTAAATTGTGACACTCCTGGTCCGCGTCAGGGGCGACCCAATTCGCGGAATTTGCTTTTTGTTCTTTATAGTGTTTTTCTGAGGCCACAAGATGGGCCCTGTTTCCGGACTGGGTGGTCCGATCACAATGGGGCTACCATCAAAATTTTCTAGGGCTACTGTGCTCTGTGCCGAGAGCAAAAGCGCCCACCTACGAGCTTCCGTTTCGGAGTTATGGCTGTCGGAACTTGTGGCAAAATGTTGTCTTCGAAATCGAGAATGAAATATTTAGGAGAACATATCTGGCGAACTATTGAAGATAGCGCAAAAATTCTTTCACCATCGGTTGGCCCGTACCTAATTGTACAGGAAAAATTCAATTTCGAAGAAAAAAAAAATTAAAAATTTTCAAAAATTTTGAATTTTTTATCACCACCGAATGCGACCGTATACGGCTCAAAACGTTCGCACTGCGACGGGGCATCCGTCAGTGAAAGAATTTTTCCGGTAGGTCGTACCGTTTTCCAGCTACAGCTCGCAAAACGTCAGTTTTAGGACCAGAGCGCTCGCAAACATGGCCGCGATTAAAAATCCATAGCTCCCCAGATGTACGTCCGATCCGTACCAAAATGGGCTCGTTCGAAGCGCAATGAATGCGGCAAGTTTTCGACGGAAGCACTATTAAATTGTGACACTCCTGGTCCGCGTCAGAGGCGACCCAATTCGCGGAATTTGCTTTTTCTTCTTTTAAGTGTTTTTCTGAGGCCACAGGATGGGCCCTGTTTCCGGACTGAGTGGTCCGATCGCAATGGGGGTACCATTAAAATTTTCTAGGGCTACTGTGCTCTGTGTCGAGAGCAAAAGCGCCCACCTACGAGGTTCCGTTTCGGAGTTATGGCTGTCGGAAGTTGTGGCAAAGTGTTGTCTTAGAAATCGAGAATTAAATATTTAGGAGAACCTATCTGGCGAACTATTGAAGATAGCGCAAAAATTCTTTCACCAACGGTTGGCCCGTACCTAAGTGTACAGGAAAAATTCAATTTCGAAGAAAAAAAAATTAAAATTTTTCAAAAATTTTGAATTTTTTATCAACACCGAATGCGACCGTATACGGTCCATATCGTTCGCACTGAGACGGGGCATCCGCCTGTGTAAGAATTTTTCCGGTAGGTCGTACCGTTTTCCAGCTACAGCTCGCAAAACGTCAGTTTTAGGATCAGTGCGCTCGCAAACATGCCCGCGATTAAAAATCCATAGCTCCTCAGATGTACGTCCTATCCGTACCAAAATGGGCTCGTTCGAAGCACAATGAATGGGGCAAGTTTTCGACGGAAGTGCTATTAAATAATGACGCTCCTGATCCTCGTCAGAGCCGACCCTATTCGCGGAATTTGCTTTTTGGTTTTTTTAGTGTTTTTCTGAAGCCACAGGGTGGGCCCTATTTCTGGACTGAGTGGTCCGATCCCGATGGCAGTATTACCAACATTTTTTTGCTACTGTATATCTATGCCTACAGTTCTGCCGTCTTAAATGATGTTGATCGCTTCTTCGATGCATAGATTAAATAGTAACTTAGTTACGTTGTAGAGCTAGCTAATAAAAACGAAACAATAATAGTAACTGCCCAAAGCGTGTTTTGTAGAGAAAAAGTGCCTTTTTTATACATGGGGCGTCCATGTAGATGAAAATGGAAACTGAAATTGAATAGGTGGAATGTACAGCATTACACGAACCTTCTTATCATATGAAATTCTACAAAAGAGTTGTGAACCACATTTGGAAAAGAAAAACGATTACAAGCAAGTAAAATAGAAAGAAATGTAATAGTTTTTCTGGCGTGATAATCACAAGAAAAAAATATTGAAGTGCCATGGCGAGAGACACACGCAGATGGGAATTCTTTATACATATATTTCGTTTAAATGTTATTCCGATTTTCTCTGCAGCTGGTATCTTTATCGGGGTGTTATTAGCTATATACATAATAGAAATAGTAAAACAGATAGCTCTTTTTGCTATTTCCGTAGCTACTCCAATTACCGCAATTACATATTTCAGCACAGAAGTTTTTCCAATTTATAATTCAGTTATTGAAACTGCTGAATGATTATACACTTCCGTCAGTCGATTCTCGTGCAGTTTTATCAATTGATTTTCAATGGAACGGCGGGGGTTAGCTACACTTGAAATTGTTGGATGTAAAATTTAGCGTCATTAATTTTCTATTGGCAAACTTTCTGCCTGTCCATTTGAGCCAATAATGGTAATGAAATTCGACTAGATTAGGTCTCGATATCGATGCAACTGGATCTTTATGGTTCTCGTTCGTGAATTGTCATGACAAATGACAAAGTTCTACACTACTCGCAATTTATATCTGACCGCATTAAATAAATTACCTTCGCCGACTTAAACTGTGTGGAATTACAAATCGATTTTGAATCGAAACTGAACCAATCATATTTACACTGGTGGTTTAATGGTCTGATACACTGTAAATTTTCTCTTCTATTACTATCGTGTTTTGTTTTATTTAATGAAGGTTCTATTTGTTTTGGAACGGCTATACAGATGCGATTAAATATGCGGTATGAGTTTTGAGCGAGTGAATATTTGAAATGCATTACCGCCTATTATCTGACTCTAAACGGGAAAATAACTTTAGAATTTTCCTCAAAATTAGAGATTACCTAAAATAAAACAACTGATATCAAAGTAAAAGAGAAAATGAATGTGTATATGGAAGGAGGAATGAAACAGAGAGAAAGAGAGAGTGGATGAATGAATGAGGGCGCATATGAATGTACTCTCTCTCATAAGCACCCTCTTTCAAGAGGGGTAAATGGAAGAGTGAATGTGGAAAGATGCATAAGAAAGAGGGAATGGATAAAAGTGGGTACTTATGAGGGTACTCACATTCATAAGCACCCTTTTTCACGAAGGGAGAGGGCACCCTCCCCTTGTGGAGAGAGGAGCCCTCCTCTCATGGAAAGGGTGCCCTATCCACGAGGGATGTGGTTACCCTCCTAGGAATGAAAGGGAGGGGTAGGGTGTAAATCAGTAAAACAACAGAATATACCGCTGCATACGTTTATTATTTTATTTATAATAAAAACGAAGACAAATTTTTCTAATGATTATAGTTAATGTTAGAAAACAGACGAAACGTGATTACAAATGTAAAAATAAATGAATCACAATAAATCAGTGAATAAAAAGAACATTAGACACAGTTATCCTTTTGTTGCAGATGTTCTATTTAAATTGGAAGATGTCCACTAGATGCCTAGAATCAACCGTCAGCAGGAGTCGAATTGATGCGGTGCAAGTCCAGATTCCTGAATTGGATTTCATGTAAGAAAAAGAAACTTAATTTTTTGTTTTGAGTGAATAAAATTTCTCCATGAATGTCTATTTCAATAAGATGAACCGGAGTGGCTTGTAAACCAGGGATGCACCGGATAGATTTTGCCGGGTACCGGATAACCGTGTACTCGACATTAGTTGTGCTGTTCACGCCTTCGTTCTGACAGGTTTTCTGTTAATTACGAACCATCAACGTCCCAAATCATTAATTAAATACCGTTCAAAAAGTTATTTAAACAATCAACCAATGCAATATTACATTACATACTTTTAAACTTGGTCTTAAGGGAAGAATTTTCGTTGTTTCGATAGGGTTGTTTTATACTCCCATTTTTTCAAATATACATACGCTTAGACGTACGTTTCTCGTACGCAGGGGCGTCGTCTTTAGGGTAAAAGTTAAAACAAGTAAATTGATTATTACTAAGCGTCTTTATATTTTTTATAGATGTTTTGGACTTGAATTACCGATTCATACACTTAAGTAAACTAAAATACCAATATCTTGAGTTAAGTTGTTATTTTTTTCTGTTATCTTAGTCATTTTAATTATTCTTTTTATCAGTCATAGATAAATTAATAAATTAAGGCTAGTTAAGGATGTAGGTGCCAATTGTAAAATTAAAATCGTATTTGTAAGGAAATGATACATAAATTTCTAAAGGTACATAAATCATTTTCCTCACAGTGTCTTAATAAATTCTTAATGATTTTTGTTGTCCTGGAAATTCATAATAATAGAAAATTTAAAACAAAGTCTAACGACGGTGAATACAATTTACATTTTCCCATTTTCGAAATTACATTAAACTTGATAACGACGCCCCTGAACGCTTGGTGATGTGTGTGCGGGGAAATGCATAATTCTCAGTCCCTTAGGGAGAAACGCGGAGGTGGGATCTACTTGCCAGACAAATTGCTACTCACACGCTTTTACAAATTACTCTCCTGTTTCATACACATATGTGTACGTGTACCACGTACCTATGTATATAAGTAAGTAGGTGAGCAACGTCGTTGTAGTTGTGATTGTTACTTTGTTGTTCACAAATTATGTCGCTGCTTAAGCACTTTACAAGCTTCAGCCCCATTTCCTGCAAATAATCAACCAACAGTTCAAGAAAATGGAAAAGATTTAAAAGATGCAGAAAGAGTTAATTAAAAACCGAAACTCGTTTCAAATTTTTCTTTTATTGATTGTGTTGATGAACAAAATTGATCTCAAAATCTTGCAGTTTTGGTACCTAATAATACTACGAGTGCCAAATTGCACAATAAAAATAAGAAATAAGAACCATTTTGTTTAGACACTTAAAGTTTGATCGTCTAAAAAAAATGGCTATTGGAGCATAAGTTTTAATACAACACAAAATTAATGTAAATCGACAAAATAGTAGTATCATTTGTTAATCAACTTTAACTTTAACTTTGACGATCAAATCAATCATCAATAATTTGTACGGTATTAAGATTTTTGCTTTTGTATATGTCTAATAATCATCTACCACGATAATAAGATTCAATTTTCTAAGTTTGGAGAGGTTTGGATTTTTCATCTTCCGCATAATCTCAATGTTAGTATTAGCATTTAGCAAAAAAAAGATAGAGATTATATGAAAGCGGTGTTGACTAAACAGTATTGTATGAAAATAAATAAAACTGGAACAAAAATATTGGTATGCAAGGGAAGAAAGAGTAGAGGAAAAATGAATATATAGATAGGAGACGAAAAATTGGAAGATGTGGCTGATTTTCAGTATCTAGGAAGTCAGATAACTTAGGATGGATGAAGCAGTAGAGATATAAAAGAGAAGATAACAAAAGAAGACACTTCTAGAAATTCGAAAAAGATTAAAGATACAAGAAAAAGCAGGAGAACAGTGGGCGCTGTGGAAGTCAATAATGAATAGACGAGATAGGTTGGTAGGACACCTTCTCAGGCATGAAGAGACATATTAGAAGCAGTAACATGAACTAAGAGGAGAAGATATAAACCTAGGGATAAACTTAAGGAAATGCGAAGATTAGCTGACAGAAAAGAGCTGAGGTGGGTGTCAGCTAATTTTAGGACTGACGACCTTATGATGATGATGATGATGATGGAATTCTACGTGTTTCATTCACCATATAATGGTTGAGTTATAGGGAATGAAAGTTGCATACTACTGAGGGTCTAGACTACACATCTATTTGAAGAAGTCATTTTGCAGCGAAATAATTAACGTTGTCTAACCGTATTAGAAATTCCAAATTTTTCAGAAATGTTTGCTCCTTGCATACAAACTGTAAAGTTAATTTTGAAAGGAACGATTGTGTGCAAGGTAATAGTTGTAATGTTCTCTGAAGAAAATTGCTTTCAGAAAGTTGTCTGCATCGACTAGTTCCTTTTCTGATCGACACACGATATCGCATGCTGTCGTGCTATCCATCAAAACAATTTGTAACGAGTTGTGCGAAGAAAGGCTTTGATGCCAACACCGATCGGGATCTATCAGTTTCTGCTATTGCAGGGCTTTTAACGTAATACGATCGTTATTAATTAATTATTGATTTTACACCTGGGCATTGTACACGCGAGGCATGTGAATTAAATGCTAAAGTAGTCTAACATAACGAAAAGTTTATTTGCATTCCAGACAATAGTCAGCCCAAAAAGGACTTTTTGCTATGCTGGTTTAGGCTATGTTAGATACGGTTGGCTTGTTACGTTGCTTTCTTCTAATTACCTCTTACGCTTTCACCACCCCTTGCTCTCACCTACAAACTTTTTTCCCTTTATTGCAAACAATTATTTATAATTATTAGGGAGTCTATTTCTCTAGAGATATCGATCTAATTTTAGAACACTTGTTAATCTTAGAATAAGAAAAGCTGCTGTGCAGATTTGTGAAGGATGTTGTATTGTAAGGGAAAAGGATAGAACAAAAACGAGGAGTATTTGTTATCCCAATACAGAACTGATTGAAAAGGACGCGGCGGAATTAGCGATGATGCCAACATAAATTTTGATCTTTTATAAGAACGAGTACGAGAGGTAGAAAGACGAAAGACGGTAATGGAAAGTAAACAGCCCCTCCGTTTCTATGTTGCATCCCGCTGAGAATACCCATCAGTAAACAATTTCGTTAAGTGTATTATCAGATTGCAACTGACGGAGAATTTATCGAATAACTGACGATGATAACCGGGACGTTTTAAATTATTTCCATGCCACGCTACCGCTACATCAGCACAATCAGTCCTGAGCTTTTGTTATTTAAATATTTTAACGCGTTTTCGCCAAATTTACTTTCTCGAAACGACAATTTAATTGTCATTAATGATTTAAAACTAATTTGAAAATACCTTCGCCTTTTCAACTGGGACAACATTAATTGATCCGCTGTTATCTCAGTTTCATGTAATATTTAATTTTCTAAAAAAGGACTTCCATGTACAGAACATTTATTAATTTTAATTAGTCTAACAAACACACATATTATCGGGTACCTCTTTATATACGTAAGGCAGAATGCTCACGAAACTTTTACAAATTACACTTTTTTTGTTGGAATTTTGAAATATGTTTCATTCAAAATTTCTAATGGAAATTAGTTAGAGGAAAAGGGGAAATTCAAAATTCAATTTGTCTCAAAAGTTGGTTTGTTTAGGATAACTGTTTGTTTACCCTTGAAAACCCGATGAGTACTGCTTATTTATTATAAATAAAGAAAATTTTGCATGTATTTTACCCTCTAGATAAAGTCTTGAACATTTAAAAACGTAATAGGAATTAGTCGGTTTTACATTTGCATTACGTGAATACTAAATTACATTAATGTAGTTTAGCTTGGAGAACCTTAAAAAAAAATGAGTAACAGGTATGCGGCTGGGCTTTTACGTACAGTAATAAATAAAAATGCCGGCTGTAACTTGTTCTATGTAGTAGAATAATTTTTCCCGTTCATTTATATTGCTGTTTTATTCTTCCTAGACAACAGGTAAAATTTAACTTATCTCTAGTGACTTGTTTTAGTTAGGGCTGGATCGGGCATTCCACAATATTTTATATATCTATGTGCCATAGTTATTTTATTAGTTATTTGATGTCATCATCATAAGGTCATCAGTCCTAAGACTGGTTGGATACGTACCTCCACTCTTTCCTATCCTGAGCTAAACTTCGCATTTCCCTAAAACTAGAACATCCCACATCCTTAACTATTTGCGAACAGTAATCTAATCTAGGTCTACCTCTACCCTTCCTAACTCCTGTTTCTTCCTCTAATATGTCTCTGACTAGACCTTCATGCCTAAGAAGGTGTCCTACCAACCTATCTCGCCTATTTTTTATTGACTTCCACAGAGTCCTCTGTTCTCCTATTCTTTCCAATACCTCTTCATTTCTAACCTTTTCTACCCACGATATCCTCATCATCCGCCTATAACACCACATTTCGAACGCTTCTAACCTTTTCTTTTCCGCCGCTCCCACTGTCCATGTTTCGCACCCGTACAACGCCGTGCTCCAAACATACACCTTTAACAACCTTTTTCGAATTTCTAATTTAACCGTTCGCGAGCATAGAAGTGACTTCTTTTTATTAAAGTTATTTGATGATGTAATTAAAATTATTAAGGACACAATAACCTTAGGGTTACACATACAGGTACAAAAGATTAAGTATAATAGCATCTAGCAAGGAGGAATTAGAGTTAGCTTTAAAAAGGAACGGAAGAGCTTTGAATAGAAGGGTATGGTATGAAAATTAATAACAGTACCTAAGGGATGTAATAGTAGGGTTCGAACTATTGTCAAAGTAGGAGACGATATACAAACATGTCGCTGATTTTTGGGATTTTGGGAGTCAGATAACCCTGGATGGTAAAACGCAAGAGAGATTAAACAAAGAATAGTTCAGGGTGGAGTCGTTTTTAAGAAAAATATATCACTGTTGTGATAAATATGTGTTTAACGATATGCTTTTTCTGTTTTTCCGATAAAATTTTCTCGACAACATTATTTTAATAGCGTTTTAATTGAGTTTATATTATTATTAAGTAGTAGGTGGAAAATACTTCCCTCGATTCGATAAATAATTAGAAGAACAGTAGCTGAAAGCAAACTGGGACTGCGTCAATACGGGATCAGCTGCAGTTTGCTTCAACGCAGTGGCTGTTTTATAAATAAATAAACTAAAGACTAGCATTTTCTTGTTACGGAGATAAGACAGGAGTTTAGAAATGTGGTATCAGAAAGAGCCCTAATCTAAAGAAATTATGGGGAGGGTTTTGGTGTCGTTTTGTTCATACTTACACAAGCAAAAGTTTTTTGAAATGTTATTATGTTTGTTACAGATGCTTTCTGTTCTTCTTTTTTTGGAACAGTCATATAAGAAGGAAGAAGATGTGAACACAATGGTTAGTACATATTTTTCAATTACTTATATGGGAACATATACATATATATTTCTCATGTTATAATTTTAACTTGTAATGCATTATTGCTTATTGTAAATTAGCCATTTTTATGTTATCTATTTACTTATAATTGTTGTTTGTTGTTTGTTTAGTGGTTTCGATACATCCTGTACTACGAAGAGGCTTAGAGGAATTCTGGGGTTGGTCACGGATCAAATTTTCTGGAAATGATGTTACGTATTCAAGTAAACCATTGCACCGAAACCGTTTTTCACAAATCTACTGCAGAAAAAAGGACCACCATTGAAGCATACGATAATTTTTTTAAAAATGCATATACAAAAGGGATTTATTGAAAAAAAAAAACTTCAGT
>NW_020439071.1:238609-240748 GCF_000699045.2 Agrilus planipennis | reverse complement strand
TTTGTTATTATTTCCCATTTCACTGGAACTTTATTGTGTTTCTTATACAATTGAAATATAATTTTATTATACTTATCTTCAACTTTGGCTCGTGTTGAATTTCAGTCTCCTCTCTTTTTCAAATTGTTTTTATTGGGATGTTTATAATCAAACAGAATATCATCTATTAGTTTGTGTATTTTGTTTACTAAGTTTCAATAAACATTTTGAATTAAAATAAAAAATAACCTTATAAAGTTAACACAATATATTTCTTTTTATTTATTAATAGGTACATATATATTTTTCAATTTGTCATGTTTATTTTTTTCAAACTAATTTGAATTTAAGTATAATAAAATTATCTACAAACAATTGTCATAAATACATGCACTTACCTTTCCAGAACAAGTCAATCACTTAATTAAAAATTGTGAATTTATACGATGCTTATTAAAATTATCAATAAGTCCTTTTTAAGATGCTCAACATAATGCAATCTATATTTAGATTTAAAAGATATAGTTATAGATTTTTATGAAATATTGGTTTAGATTAGATTAATATACTCAAGAATTAGTTGAGTAAGCTTAAACTGATTTTTATGTGAATTATTCATTATAGATGAGCTTTGGTTTTTATTTTATTTGATAAGATTACGAGAGGTTAATGAAAGAGTGTGAATGAATGAAAGAGGGTGCGCATGAAAGTAGTCTATTTCCTTCCTTCTTGCTATGAGATTAATTTTTAGGGATGCTCGTTTAATTCTTTAAAATGTTTACGTAAAAGGGGATTTATTCAAAAAAACTTCGGTTGGATTATTTGTTATTATTTCCCATTTCACTGGAACTTTATTGTGTTTCTTATACAATTGAAATATAATTTTATTATACTTATCTTCAACTTTGGCTCGTGTCGAATTTCAGTCTCTTCCTTTTTTTTAAATTGTTTTTATTGGGATGCTTATAATCAAACAGAATATCATCTATTAGTTTGTGTATTTTGTTTACTAAGTTTTAATATGGTATGAAAATTAATAACAGTACCTAAGGGATGTAATAGTAGGGTTCGAACTATTGTCAAAGTAGGAGACGATATACAAACATGTCGCTGATTTTTGGGATTTTGGGAGTCAGATAACCCTGGATGGTAAAACGCAAGAGAGATTAAACAAAGAATAGTTCAGGGTGGAGTCGTTTTTAAGAAAAATATATCACTGTTGTGATAAATATGTGTTTAACGATATGCTTTTTCTGTTTTTCCGATAAAATTTTCTCGACAACATTATTTTAATAGCGTT
The DNA here is from genome assembly GCF_000699045.2 of Agrilus planipennis. Taxonomy (NCBI): domain Eukaryota; kingdom Metazoa; phylum Arthropoda; class Insecta; order Coleoptera; family Buprestidae; genus Agrilus; species Agrilus planipennis. The sequence goes on along the minus strand of NW_020439071.1, from coordinate 239,469 downwards.
TTAATTGAGTTTATATTATTATTAAGTAGTAGGTGGAAAATACTTCCCTCGATTCGATAAATAATTAGAAGAACAGTAGCTGAAAGCAAACTGGGACTGCGTCAATACGGGATCAGCTGCAGTTTGCTTCAACGCAGTGGCTGTTTTATAAATAAATAAACTAAAGACTAGCATTTTCTTGTTACGGAGATAAGACAGGAGTTTAGAAATGTGGTATCAGAAAGAGCCCTAATCTAAAGAAATTATGGGGAGGGTTTTGGTGTCGTTTTGTTCATACTTACACAAGCAAAAGTTTTTTGAAATGTTATTATGTTTGTTACAGATGCTTTCTGTTCTTCTTTTTTTGGAACAGTCATATAAGAAGGAAGAAGATGTGAACACAATGGTTAGTACATATTTTTCAATTACTTATATGGGAACATATACATATATATTTCTCATGTTATAATTTTAACTTGTAATGCATTATTGCTTATTGTAAATTAGCCATTTTTATGTTATCTATTTACTTATAATTGTTGTTTGTTGTTTGTTTAGTGGTTTCGATACATCCTGTACTACGAAGAGGCTTAGAGGAATTCTGGGGTTGGTCACGGATCAAATTTTCTGGAAATGATGTTACGTATTCAAGTAAACCATTGCACCGAAACCGTTTTTCACAAATCTACTGCAGAAAAAAGGACCACCATTGAAGCATACGATAATTTTTTTAAAAATGCATATACAAAAGGGATTTATTGAAAAAAAAAAACTTCAGTTGGATTATTTGTTGTTATTTCCCATTTCACTGGAACTTTATTGTGTTTTTTATACAATTGAAATATAATTTTATTATACTTATCTTCAACTTTGGCTCGTGT
>NW_020439071.1:232144-237827 GCF_000699045.2 Agrilus planipennis | reverse complement strand
AGTAATCTAATCTAGGTCTACCTCTACCCCTCCTAACTCCCGTTTCTGCCTCTAATATGTCTCTGACTAGACCTTCATGCCTGAGAAGGTGTCCTATCAACCTATCTCGCCTATTTTTTATTGACTTTCATAGAGTCCTCGGTTCTCCTACTCTTTCCAATACCTCTTCATTTGTAACTTTTTCTACCCACGATATCCTCATCGTCCGCCTATAACACCACATTTCGAACGCTTCTAACCTTTTCTTTTCCGCCAATACGCTGTAATGTTCATCAATTGCCTAATGACAATTATTTAAAGAAAATAATATCTTTCTAAAGTTTACTTTCAAACGATTGTACGTTCGAGATTCTTGTTATAAATTGTCGCTGTTGTAAAATATATTATTCTGAGATAAGGAAAGGATAATTTTAAGGCCATCGTATGGATTTTATACTGTCGGTTAGTCGTAGAAATCTTTTTCGCATTTTGCTGCATCACAGCATAAAAATATACTTAGTCTTGAAAAACTCATGTCGTTCAAACTTTCCTCCAGGATAAAAAAGGAATATGGAACAGATTTGCGTATAAAGTACACAAAGAACTTCTAGGCCATTCAATTTAACCTTTAAGTTTAAACGAAAGTTTCCTTGTCAACCGAGTGTAATTTGGGATCGATTTGTTTAAAATTTCTTTTCCTACTACCTGACATATTCTCTTACAGTTTTCCCTTCCTTGCTTTAATACGGGCTGATTTCCCTAAAATTCCTTTTGTATCTCGTATTTCCTCTGCGAATTATCCCTACCCAGGGGCAAAGATATTCCTTTACCCAACATATTCGAATTGTTTATTAGTTTTATCCTTTCCCGACAACAAAATCCAATAATTCATTTTAAATATGTATATGATAACTGTGTTTTGGAAATGCGGTTTTACAAAAATCTTTTGACTTCGTAGATGGACATTACATCACAAAACAAATTAACCAAAAATAGTTCTGTATAAAAAATTGCAAATAATAACGGTAGACATGTTCATCTAGCCGTTGGTTAATGACTAATTCAGACTTTTAGTTTTGGATATCAAAGGGTTTTCTAAAAAATATAATTGTTGTAATTATTCACTTACCAATTGATTCAAATTCCTTTATTAATTTTCGTCATATATGGGAATAGAAACATGCATTTACATAAAAATGTTCCTTTCGTTTTGTTTTAAACCTTTCATCGGTAGTAGTAAAAGCGAGGGTAAGTAAGGGCTGCCTGTAATAATTTTTAATTTTGAATTTTGAAAAATATTGATCTCTTTCCTGATTGCTTACCTTTTCGGTGTGCTGATTGGGAAGATGTACAGTACTAAAATGTAACTGTTTTTTCTAAAATTTAGACAAAACATTTATTTTAGATCCTCACGTTCAGTATTCAGCGAGCTGATGGAATAAACTGTAAATAAAACAAAACTGTTGTACAACTATTTATTTAATAGATTCAATTCTGAAAATATGTTTACAAATTAAACAAATTAGTAATAAATTACATAGACACGTTATCACCCTATTTTTCCTGAAAAATGCATTCATTCATATGCTGAAAACATTCGCTCGTGATAGAGCATCGGATCTGTGGAGGAATTTCAGAAAGAAGCTTAACTCCGGAACGACTTCGCTTCTAAATAAATTTATTAGGTATTTTAGTTGATTTAACAAATTAAATTGTAATAATTAAAAAACTTGAAATAATTAAAAAAAAAATGTCAAAAGTGAGATTATTACAATCTGCTATTTCTATAGCAAATTCAGTTATTTACAATTGAAAATTGTAATTTTTGCGTTGTCATAAAAGTTTTGTTTTCTCCGTGCAGTTTTTTATTTGAAGGTTCTATTCAAATTTAGTTAAAAGTGGTTCAGCAGTTCTTCCTTAACGAATTCAACGGGAACGATTTTTTTAAAAAAGTGTGTACACCCAATCTGTTGTAGGTTTTAGGATGGATTTGTAAGATTTATTTTCTGTTTTCTCTCAAATTGATCCTATTCAAATTTACTCAAACGTGATTAAGCAGCTTTTTCTCGATAAATTAATTAAGCCGAATTGACTGAGTCGGTCTATGTTAATTTTTCCCAAATATTGTTTGTTTTGAAATTACTTTTTGCCCTTTTAATATATTTAGGAATAATTAATAACTGAATGTTGAGAAATATAATTATTTACATAATTCCAACAAGCTGTCGCATAGAAATGGACTTCATTGCCTATAGAGGGATCTAATTTTCCACCCTGATAGGTGGAATATTTTCTTCAAATTTAAATGGGACACCCTTGACATACGGCCTATATTCAATAAAATAGAATCACTACAATCGGGAAGATACAAAAGTCTAAAGTTGATTGAAAAGATAGAAACTAACTTAAAAAACATATTAAAAAAAATAGGAGTTAAGAGGAGTCAATTGCCTGCGTGCTCTACGTGTAAATAAAATGTTTTTTGTGTTCGGTTTTGGTGCAACAAAACGCAACTATCTGCAGCTTTCGTAAACGAGCGAGTACGCCATGCGGCTTGTCTATAAAGATAATTAGATTACTCAAATAAGCCAATTAATTTGTACAGCTTTGTCGCGATATTCGTGGGTGTTGTATTAAATTAGAGCCACCTGCATTCATTACATCCGCGCAGAAGTGTTGTCTGGCCATAAATCACTTTACTCTCTGTTCAACTACATTTGTTCGTTCAAACAATTTCATTGTCAAAATATGCTAATTGCTTTAGTTATCTCGGCATCCAAATGCGGCATAGAGTTCAGTCAAAAATCCTAAACGGAATCCAATACCTAGGCGCGCAGTTATTTATGCATCATTGCCTATCGACCATTACAAAACACGCACGAATATCAGCAAATACACCGAATAGCTACTCAATTTCTTTTTGAATGATGACCAGGTCGGGTAACAACCACGTATTCCCGTAATAATAATAATAATGTAATACGTGGTATTTAATTAATGTTTGAACATATGCATCATAAATGTGCTTTTCTAGCTAATTTTTTTGTGTTTATTGTAACCGATACTTTCAATTTTTGCTAGTTAAACAGTTAAATTTCAATATGTTTGCAACAAAAGAAAAATAATATTGGATAATAACGCTGGATTAAAATCTCAATTTTTGACGAAACAATTTTCTTATTACTAGATTAAAAAAGAGTTCTACATTCTCTTGGAATACTAGAACTAAAGAATTTTCGAAATCCTTATCCTTGTTGTTGTGTAAAATACNTAAATTACTTTAGGTTTAAACTATTTACTTATTTTAATAATTATCTCATATAGTAATTATTCATCTAAACAGATATTGCTGTAAACATTACTGTAATAATAAAATTGCGGGGCAGGTGATTTACTAGGGGGTGAGAATCAAAGTAAGGATGATGAATGAGTGAGGATTTTAATGAAGGAAAGTGGGAATATGTCTGAATGAAATAGGGAGAGAATGAGAGGGTATGTAAGATATTGGGTCCGAATGAAAGAGACAGAGTACACATGAAATGGAGAGGGTGAAGTTATGAATAAAAGTGGGTATGAATGAAGGAGAGGGAAGAGCAAATGGGATCATGAATGAGAGGGTGAAAGAATTAAGAGGCTGCATATGAAAGTGCGCTCTTTCTTTCATACGCACTCTCTTCTACGTGAGACGAATGAAAGAATAAATGTACGTGTGGGAGATTAAATAAAGGAGAGACTGAGAGAATCGGTGTATGAATTAAAGAGGGTGCGTATGAAACTGCTCTATTTCTTAGGCACCCTCTTTAACAAGGGGCGTATGAGAGAGGGAATGTGCGTGTGGTAGTATGAATGAGAGAGAGAGAGAAAGGAAGTATGAATGAAAGAGGGCGCTTATGAAAGTACTCCCTTTCATAAGTACTCTCTTTCACGATGGGTGAATGTGTATGCGCTAGGATGCATGAGAGAGAGAGAGAGAACGAACGAATGAAAGAGGGTGCTTATGAAAGTACTCCCTTTCATAAGCACCCTCTTTCACGAAGGGAGAGGGTAGCCTCTCCATTAGAGGAGGGGATACCCTCTCCGCGAGAGGAGGGGACACCCTCTCCGCGAGAGGAGGGGACACCCTCTCCACGACGAGAGAGGGTGCCCTCTCCACGAGGGGAGGGGTCGCCCTCCCGGGAGGGGAGGGGTGTAGGAGGGGGTGTACAATAAAACAGGATATACCACTGCATACGTTTTTTATTTAACTTAAAAAAAAGACAAAAACAAATTTTTCAGGCCTACCAGGTTTAGTATGAAATATTTTGTGATTCGAAGACCGTCCGGGACAAGGCCCGGATGTTGGAGGACCAGTTTCGAACCTTGAAGTCCCCTAAACACGAAATTTGGAAGTTCCGGGATACTGAGTGTTGGATACTGATGGAAAATTCAAATTTCAAACGTCTTAAAGACCCCTGAAATTCGAATTTTCCGTCAGTTTCCAACCCTCAGAATCTCGGAAATTCCAGATTCCGGGGATTGGAGACATCAGGTTCGAACCTGGACGCTCCCGAACGCACACGAAAAACACTCCCGACCGAAATTATGCGCGACACACGACGTCCCTGGATAATGGAGAAGTCGAGCCTCATGGGTCGCAGCTGCTGTTGGCGCTGATGGTCGTCCTGTAACAATAAAGTTAGTTTATAACTATATTATGTTGTATTTAAAACAAATATTAAAGAAAATATAAACTATTTGAAGTTTTTTAAATGTTGAATTAAAAAAAAGAAAAAATTAAGTATTTACAAATGAAGAAACCAAGCAAAGAATTAATTTTGATTATAAAGTTCCTAATAAACTTAATTCAAAATAAAAGTATTTCTGAAACTTACCTGGTCATATCCTTGGAGAATGGTGAAGGCGCCGGTATATCCCAGTTCCTGGAGGCATTGATGATGCTAAGATGCTAAGAAGATGATATTTAAAACAAATATTATTGAAATTTTTTTCTAAGTTTTCTAAATGTGGTAAAAGTCAAAAAAGAGAAAAAATTAAGTATTTAGAAATGAAAAAACAAGCAAAGAATGAATTTTGTCTTTAAAGTTCCTAATAAACTTAATTTAAAATTAAATAATTTCTCAAACTTACTGGGTTGCATCCTTGGAGAATAATGAAGGACGACGCCTATATATTCCAACTCCTGGAGGCACTGATGGTCGTCCTGTAACAATAATGTTAGTTTATAACTATATTATGTTGTATTTAAAACAAATATTAAAGAAAATATAAACTATTTGAAGTTTTCTAAATGTTGAAGTAAAACATGTGAAAAAATTAAATATTTACAAATGAAAAAGGGAAGCAAAGAATGAATTTTGATTTTAAAGTTTCTAATAAACTTAATTCAAAATAAAATAATTTCTGAAACTTACCTGGTTACATCCTTGGAAAATGGTGAAGGCGCCGGTATATCCCAGTTCCTGGAGACATTGGTGGACGTCCTGTAACAATAAAGTTAGTTTATAACTATATTATGTTGTATTTAAAACAAATATTAAAGAAAATATAAACTATTTGAAGTTTTCTAAATGTTGAAGTGAAACATGTGAAAAAATTAAATATTTACAAATGAAGAAGGGAAGCAAAGAATGAATTTTCATTTTAAAGTTCCTAATAAACTTAATTCAAAATAAAATAATTTCTGAAACTTACCTGGTTACATCCT
>NW_020439071.1:220709-228563 GCF_000699045.2 Agrilus planipennis | reverse complement strand
CGAGTGTAATCTAGTTAATGATTTATTTATGTAATCATTAATCATACATGCTAATTAATAGATAAAAACCAATGAATAAATTACAGAATACCGTAAAAAATTGAGCAGTAACATATTAAAAAATTTAGTATTCATTAATTTTTAAAATAAATTACCAATTGCTTTCTTATAACCAACATTCGGAGAGAAAACGTTAACAAATAATTCTCAATTTTCTACGAAATCATTAAATAATAAAAACTAATAAAGCATATTGGCTCTTTTTGTAGAAAACGTTTCTATAAAATTGATTGTTTCATAGTTTTTCATGTTAACATACTAATTTATTTTTTTTAATTAAAATAAAGAAATTAAATTAATTTAATAGCAGTTAATTCACGATCATGTAATAAAAAAAGCTCAAATTTAATAATGAAATTATGAAATAACTTTGGTAAGTTTTTGGTAAATTATTTTCGCTCAATTTTAGTAAAGTACTAATCCATAATTTTCGTACCTATTTGAAATCCTAAGTGATAAATAACGATGAACAAAATCATATTAGCACAATAGCCGTAAATTTGAAAGGGCAAACTATGCAAAGCTTGCTTTATAAACTCTCAAGCAACAATCTCAACATTCAAGTAACCTGCAGCGTGTTTCAAAAGAACATCAAACTCTCTAGAGAAAGTTCAGAATAACTTACGCGATGTAGCTTTACTACCTAACCGAAATCTTTGCAATCGTATCATGAATGTGTGCTTTTAAGTGTAGGTAAGTATGTAAATTGTGTTATATAAACGCTGCGCTTTCAATTTTCCAACAATAATTAGACAATTAATAAAACAACGTGCTACTATTAATCTTTAAAAACCATTTACGTGTTGCACTTTTCAAATTTATAATATAATAATAAAAAGCAAACCTTTTTATAATTTTTAAATGATAACACATAAGTAAACGTATAATTAATTGCTCCTACCTTCTTCCTACAGTCGAAGTTACTATTACTCCAACGCATGACATTCGTAATTCACATTATTCCAAATTCTGATTTTTTTTTGGATTTGTAAATGTATTTCACCAAACCAAATGCGAACACTATTATTTTAAAGCAAAAAACAACTTAAATTGTATTATCTACGTATTTTCTCATTTTCTGCAGGTAGATTTTAATTGTAAGAAAAGACAGGTACATTTCCACAAAACTAGTACTTGAAATAAAAATGTCGAGGAGAAATTGATGTTAAATAAATTAAATAAAAATTACTGTACCGAAGCCATAGCTTAAACATTCTTATATGAAATACACAAAGGTTTCTAACTGAAAATAAAGAATTGAAACTCAAGTATTAACTAGAAATACCTACGAAATTTCATTTATTTAATTAAGAAGTGTAGCATGACGCTATTGGTATTGTTGCTCCATAAATGTATGAATGCTGTATAAAAAGTTTATAAAATTGTCCTCATTTGGTAGCGATGCTTTCATATTCGTCCGCTTTATGAGAATTTGTTTTTTGTATGTTTTGTCTATGAAACACTTTTATTGCTTTCGAAAACATAACTTCACCTACAGGCAGCTCTAACAATATAGAAAGAATAGACGAACATTAATATCTCTCTAATATGATTTTGTACGTAACTTGAGAGTTTCGGTAAAAACTTTAATAAAAGTTAAAAGTCAGAAGTTCTGTTTGAAAAATATATAAGGAAAAATATAATCGTTATTACGTATCCAATGGGAAATTGCTGCCAAATCTTAAACTTGGATTAACGTCAGATTTTTCTTTGGAGGTCAAGTTTGTCAAAACGATCGTTAGTTTTAGCATAGATGAATAAGGTTTATTAAGCTATATAAAAACGTAAAAAATACTGTTACAAACATTGCTAGTCAGCAATTAGAAGAAAATTGTTGGTTTACGATCGACCAGAAATAGCCCTTGTATTGAATTAAAGGAATAAGTACGTAATAAATTAATTAAAAATTATCGTAAATCCTTAATAAGTTTTAAAATTTCGACACGCACGAAATTATCCTTAATTAGGACTCTCATTGCTAGTTGTTGAATACCAGTGATTTATCTTGATATTAGGATTGTAATTTAATTAAAATTAAGATACTATTAATGTCCTGAATTCACGTAACATAACTAAATATAATAGCAAAATAATAATAGTAATAGGTTGTTAAAGGTGTATGTTTGGAGCGCGGTGTTGTACGGGTGCGAAACATGGACGGTGGATGCGGCGGAAAAGAAAAGGTTAGAAGCTTTCGAAATGTGGTGTTATAGGCGAATGATGAGGATACCGTGGATAGAGAAGGTTAGAAATGAAGTGGTATTAGAAAGAATAGGAGAACACAGGACTCTATGGAAGTCAATAAGAAATAGGCAAGATAGGTTGGTAGAATATCTTCTCAGGCATGAAGGTCTAGTCAGGGACATAGTAGAGGCAGAAACAGGAGTTAGGAAGGGTAGAGGTTAGATTATTGTTCGCAAATAGTTAAGGATGTGGGTTGTTCTAGTTTAAGGGAAATGCGAAAATTAGGTCAGGATAGGAAAGAGTGGAGGTGCGTGTCCAACCAGTCTGAAGACTGGCGACCTAATGATGATGATGATGGATAGGTGACTTTATTTCAAGGTTTTTGTTTAGTTTAAGAACTTACGGAAAATAGCAGTTGTAAATCTTAGAAAAAGCCACTTGATTTTCTTTATTAAGTAACAATAACTTATGTGCTTATGCAGGTCGAAGTTGAAATCACAAGTGAATACTGAAAGCAAGAAATACGGTTTCGAACGTAGCTTCCTCATTATTTCCATCTCATTCGAATTCTCCCAGAGACAGGCGACCGCCTTCTCAAATTAGCGCTGTCGGAAAGTTTTGAATAATGTTCGGTTTTACTCTCGCGACTTCAAATGACTGTATGTAAATTGGAGACAATAAGTAAATCGAAACAGCAGGTTAGTTGTGAGAGAACTGACGTACCCTACCGCTTTGGTCTCCTTTGCCAGGAAGTTCGAAGGACTTCTTGCGAAAGACAAAGCTGATACAGACGCATAACGATCTCACCATTAACTCTCTTTCTATCTACTCATCTCGAATAGAGAGCATTTGAAGAGTACACTTTACGAGGCATATTTCGTGTGCTTTTGCTATATAACATTTTTATATTATGATTTCTTAACTTTTAGTAATTTAAATGAGGCGTGATACGTATATGTTGATGTTGAAATTTATTTTTTCATATTTTAAACGCTATTTGTTGAATAGTTTTAAACAATTACTGGTAAGGATGTGCCACATTCTAATTTAAGGGGAACGCGAAGATTAGCTCAGGATAGGAAGGAGTCTAACCAGTTTTAGGACTGACGACTTTATGATGATGATGATACATGTGAGGCAACTCGTTTACATAAAATATGTATTTACTAAATTCAAAGGAACGTTTTTGGTTTTCTTATTTTGTGTATTCATTGATTACTTATACAATAGTATTTTGTAGTATGTATTTGAAAAACTTTTCATGAACGCATTTGTGACTGACAATGATGCGCCTGTAACAAAAACTGTTTGCTTTTATGTAGTGTGTAGGCAGTTAGTTATAATTTAAGTACATATGTATGTACGTACGTGTGAATTGAAATGTACCGTAGGGATGTAACAAAAGCGATTTTTTATTGTTTTAGTTTCAATACGCTGTTTTGCCTGCTTTTCACTACTACTTTATAAACAGATGAATTTTGTGCAATTTAGTTTTTTGTTAAAAGAGGAATAACGGTGCAAATAGTGATTTCGTGATATTTGTTGTGATGTATTTCACACGATACAGATAGATCGATTGAAAAATGCCTGTTTCAATTTATTTTCAAGTTTGTAAAGTACATTTCTTACTTCCTAGAAATCTCTATTTGTAAAGAATTCGTGTTTGATCCTAGAAAATTGCTTCTTCCTAGTAAACGCTGTCAATAGATAATAAAAACAAAGTACGTCCGTGATGCACAGCCAGCTAGCTACTGATTGTATGCCGTTCAGTGTCCAATACAAAGTGAAAACATGTCAATATACGAAAAGCTTTATGTAATCCTAGTAGAAAAATAAATCCCATAAAGACAAACGATTATTACAACAAAATTTACTGAAGACATTTAGAATGTATTTAACTACAAACAGAGATGTGAGTTATTTAAAATATTGTGTATTGTGGTACAATGAGATAATTTTACTTGAAGCACAAGTACAATATGCAATACATGCATTTTTAACATCTGTTTCAAATGTCTTTTTCTTTAAATATACACAAAAACCATTTGTATAGTGAATAAGTAGTTTTTAAACCTATTTTATATTTTAAAAATACTAAATGGAAACCAAAGTTTAATTTAATCAAATTAAATTCCTATTAGAGTGTCCAGTTTCTTGTTATGAAAATGATTCAGTTGTTATTTTAATTTTTGTTGTTGATGGAATACTCTGTTTGTCGTTACTACATACGAAATATATGAATATTTTCTTATACAAACCCTTCAGGAACTTTACAATATTTTTTTAAATAAACAACAATAAGATCAAGCATTCATTTGTCTTTTGTTTCAAGTGGATCGTAAAAAATATATTTCATACTTGTGGCCGTAAAAGTAGCATTAATACCAAAGAATTTATATAAGTAACTTTTGATTAGCTATGTTTTATGTACACATACTGATCATGGTATTTTTAAGACATAACTTTGAAAGCGTTAGGGATACTTTGCCTCAGCTTTTTAGGCAATAAAGTGCGGCCACAGAAGTTATGGCCTTTCCGCTTTACGACGACAATTTAGCCATAGGCGGTAAACTGGATAGAACTTATCCTGCCTACCTGGATTACGTGAGGTATGTATTCTGTGGTCGCAATATATATTTATATGTATGTATGTCGTGTCGGTTATTTATTCAGTGTCGTTTAGATGAACGTTTGAGGAGGCGCCAGTTTCATTCATATGCTGAAAACATTCGCTCGTGATAGAGCATCGGATCTGTGGAGGAATTTCAGAAAGAAGCTTAACTCCGGAACGACTTCGCTTCTGAATAATAAAACCGTAACGTTTGTATGGATTCAATTGTTAGTGGCACGTCCAGAATTATAATTTGATCTTTCAATACTCATTTTGCATTGTTTAGTTGATGCCGTACGCTTTATCTAGTATTTTCTGAAATAACCTTTGCGATAACAGCGTTGGCTTTTACCGTTAACATTGTGTGCACAATTTTTAGATGAATGAATAATTTATAATGTGATTCTACTTTCAGTGAAAACCCTATTCGGTATTTCGCATTCGTCATTAATAAGTAATTCTTGCAGAATTACGTTCAGGATCAACGAGGATGATTTACAAGATTTTATTATACATTCGAAATGGGAAGGAACTGTGGCACCAAGCGGTCTACATTATTATCGTTGCTAAAGTCCGTTATAAATTCTGCGCCAGATACAGCTCCTGACTTCGAAATCGTTTGCTGATGATTAAGTAGGCCATGTACAGTACCAACCTACTGCAACAATTGTGCCAACCGCAGCGAACAGGACAATTAGTTCCACTGTCTCTCTAATCTGCGAGCGCAATCAGTTCCGAATAAGGGTCGTAATGTTAATCAATTCCTGTTACGTATTCACGGTAATAGAAACACGTCCGACCGTTAAATAAAGTATTAATGGTTTGTGCTAATTTACACAGAAAAATCGACCCTTTTCTGTACACTGTACCGACAAAGTTTTTGCGATATCGTAGCTTATTGCAAAATTTTATTCGCCCTGCTAAATGCTAAATATACCCAACTGGGTATAATTTTGGTTTAACGGAAGTTATATTCATGAATTAAAAGCACGTATATAAATAATACGTACTTGATAAGCACGAATACGAATGAAATACTATGGTCTTTCCATCATCATCATCATAAAGTCATCAGTCCTAAGACTGGTTGGACACGTACCTCCACTCTTTCCTATCCTGAGCTAAACTTCGCATTTCCCTAAAACTAGAACAGCCCACATCCTTAACTATTTGCGAACAGTAATCTAATCTAGGTNAAATTAAGTATTTACAAATGAAGAAACCAAGCAAAGAATTAATTTTGATTATAAAGTTCCTAATAAACTTAATTCAAAATAAAAGTATTTCTGAAACTTACCTGGTCATATCCTTGGAGAATGGTGAAGGCGCCGGTATATCCCAGTTCCTGGAGGCATTGATGATGCTAAGATGCTAAGAAGATGATATTTAAAACAAATATTATTGAAATTTTTTTCTAAGTTTTCTAAATGTGGTAAAAGTCAAAAAAGAGAAAAAATTAAGTATTTAGAAATGAAAAAAACAAACAAAGAATGAATTTTGATTTTAAAGTTCCTTATAAACATAATTTAATATAAAATAATTTCTGAAACTTATGGTGTCCTGTAACTATAAAGTTAGTTTGTAACTATATTATCTTATATTTAAAACAAAGAATTAAAGTATTTGAAGTTTTCTAATGGTTGAAGTCAAAAATGTAAACGAATTAAAAATATACAAATAAAAACAGTAAGCAAAACAAAATTTTGATTTTACAATTCGTAATAAATTAGTTTCATATTAAACAATTTTCCATACTTACTTGGTGTCATCCTTGGAGAATGGTCAAGGTCGAAGGCTGTAAATCGGAACTTCTGAAGGTGGTTCTGTAACAATAACATTATTTTGTAATGATTTTAAAAACGCACTAGTATGGATCATAAAAAAAAGGAAAAGACGTAAAAGAGGACCTGCAATTTACGGTTTCCAAATTACTTTCGTCATATGTTTTTAAATCAATCCTTATTTACGAAACGGCGTACATAGTATCTTCGTTACAAATTCAGCGTTGGAAACGGGAGATAAAAATGTGTGATAAAGTAGTTTACGAAACGTTTCGGTCCCTACAGTCTTCAGAGTTTATGATGTCTAACTAATACGCATTTTTACGCTACATGACAGAAAGAAAATTTGCTTGCGTCAATTTTTCTTCTCCCGAATGGTATTCCCGGAGCAGGCGAAGAAAATTTATTACCGTAATGCTCGACATGGCTGACGACACGCTGTTAACCTTATCTGGAAACTGTTGTCGTATAGGTACTCGTCTTGCATTCCTTAAATTACTACGAATCGCTTAACGGGTTGAAATCTTAAAGAGGATCTTTATATGTCGGATTTGTTTTACGTTTTGTGCGACATAATCCTGACAATGTGTGCACATACCGGCGTAACAATGTTGCATTTACAATACCATTGCCTTTTGTTCTTTGCGAATCGATAAAGTTTTATATTAGGAAACCTCCACCTTTTAACCATTGTCGTAGTCAATAAAATTACTGGTATTCAACGTATGCTCGATATCAGTAGGTACTTTATCGCTACCGTAAAGTCGTTCATACGCTGTTAAAGCAAACGTTTCTATTAGACGATTTTTGAAGACAATATTTTTAAGACAAAATTTGCGTGGCCTAAAGCGTACTCTTTAGGGATGATTTTTTAGCCAAATTTTTACACGTATTTACCACTATACTGATGATCAAAAATAATAAGATTTTGTTTAAACACGTCTAAAATAAAAAAAAGTTCCTGATAGCTGTAGTAGCGTAGTTTCTATAAAATGTGTAAACAAATTAATCGCAGGTATTACGGTAGATTTGCAAGATTCACAAGGAGAAAATGATAAAGGAAAATTTTCCCAAATATTAAAGCGATATTTACAATTTATCCCACTAGCCCGTAGCTTTGTAAGGGAAAATAATAAAAATTACAATTTGGACCCGAATTTGTAAAAAAAATCCCAGCAGAAATAAATTTATTAGGTATTTTAGTTGATATTACAAATT
>NW_020439071.1:165592-215164 GCF_000699045.2 Agrilus planipennis | reverse complement strand
TCCACTCTTTCCTATCCTGAGCTAAACTTCGCATTTCCCTAAAACTAGAACAGCCCACATCCTTAACTATTTGCGAACAGTAATCTAATCTAGGTCTACCTCTACCCCTCCTAACTCCCGTTTCTGCCTCTAATATGTCTCTGACTAGACCTTCATGCCTGAGAAGGTGTCCTATCAACCTATCTCGCCTATTTTTTATTGACTTTCATAGAGTCCTCGGTTCTCCTACTCTTTCCAATACCTCTTCATTTGTAACTTTTTCTACCCACGATATCCTCATCGTCCGCCTATAACACCACATTTCGAACGCTTCTAACCTTTTCTTTTCCGCCAATACGCTGTAATGTTCATCAATTGCCTAATGACAATTATTTAAAGAAAATAATATCTTTCTAAAGTTTACTTTCAAACGATTGTACGTTCGAGATTCTTGTTATAAATTGTCGCTGTTGTAAAATATATTATTCTGAGATAAGGAAAGGATAATTTTAAGGCCATCGTATGGATTTTATACTGTCGGTTAGTCGTAGAAATCTTTTTCGCATTTTGCTGCATCACAGCATAAAAATATACTTAGTCTTGAAAAACTCATGTCGTTCAAACTTTCCTCCAGGATAAAAAAGGAATATGGAACAGATTTGCGTATAAAGTACACAAAGAACTTCTAGGCCATTCAATTTAACCTTTAAGTTTAAACGAAAGTTTCCTTGTCAACCGAGTGTAATTTGGGATCGATTTGTTTAAAATTTCTTTTCCTACTACCTGACATATTCTCTTACAGTTTTCCCTTCCTTGCTTTAATACGGGCTGATTTCCCTAAAATTCCTTTTGTATCTCGTATTTCCTCTGCGAATTATCCCTACCCAGGGGCAAAGATATTCCTTTACCCAACATATTCGAATTGTTTATTAGTTTTATCCTTTCCCGACAACAAAATCCAATAATTCATTTTAAATATGTATATGATAACTGTGTTTTGGAAATGCGGTTTTACAAAAATCTTTTGACTTCGTAGATGGACATTACATCACAAAACAAATTAACCAAAAATAGTTCTGTATAAAAAATTGCAAATAATAACGGTAGACATGTTCATCTAGCCGTTGGTTAATGACTAATTCAGACTTTTAGTTTTGGATATCAAAGGGTTTTCTAAAAAATATAATTGTTGTAATTATTCACTTACCAATTGATTCAAATTCCTTTATTAATTTTCGTCATATATGGGAATAGAAACATGCATTTACATAAAAATGTTCCTTTCGTTTTGTTTTAAACCTTTCATCGGTAGTAGTAAAAGCGAGGGTAAGTAAGGGCTGCCTGTAATAATTTTTAATTTTGAATTTTGAAAAATATTGATCTCTTTCCTGATTGCTTACCTTTTCGGTGTGCTGATTGGGAAGATGTACAGTACTAAAATGTAACTGTTTTTTCTAAAATTTAGACAAAACATTTATTTTAGATCCTCACGTTCAGTATTCAGCGAGCTGATGGAATAAACTGTAAATAAAACAAAACTGTTGTACAACTATTTATTTAATAGATTCAATTCTGAAAATATGTTTACAAATTAAACAAATTAGTAATAAATTACATAGACACGTTAATACCCTATTTTTCCTGAAAAATGCATCCCAAAATTCCAAGGTTCTATTCGCTATTACACATTTAGTTGATGGAATAACATCGGAAAATATATCTTTTTTTTTTTTGAAACTCGGAACGTTTGGTCGTATAAATAAGGTTGTGCACGTAGTTAAAAACGGCAACAAAATATGTAATTAGCGACAAAAAACATTAAGTTATTAAGTAGCCCATTAAAGGTATTGTATTAGTTTTTGGTAACACCACAAGGGATAGAAGGTACATTAATATTTTTGTACAAAAAGCTATTTCTGTTAGAGAGAACAGTAAGTGTTAGTAAATAACGTTTCTGAAATAAAACAAAACACATAAATGCAGTACCTACTAAGAAATGTCATTATAAAATATCATTTAGAATCAATGAAATGCAATTGTCATTCTTACAATTATCATTTTGACTAAAACTACCTTTTTAATTGAATTTTTTTTGTTGTATTAAGTACGTAATAAAAATAAGTCAACATTCAAACCCAAATTCCCAATAGATGTGAAAATGTGTTTGTTAGAATTTGTGATAATTTAAAGTGCATCTAGATTATGCGAACAAAGAACGATAATTTTGGTTCGTATGCATTGAGCATCATGAATGTCATATTGATCAAATTATTTGCAATTACCAAATGAATACATTCCAAATTAGTGAACGAAATATTTTAATATATATGATTGAAGGCAGGCAAGAAAACGAAACGTTTCCCAAATATACAAAGTGGTGAAGTTTTGATGGAGATGATGACGACAAATGAATTCGTTCGCTTAATCTGAACGCATCTGTAATATTAGTTACCCTTAAGAATAGCTTTGCAGAAGATAAACTATAAATAATAAGGAAAGACAATAAATTTCCTATTATATGCAACATTATTAATTAAATAAGTTAAAGTTTTATACCTAGATCATTCTTACTCATTTTATTATTATCACAAATTGATAAATTTCAACTTTACTATTCTAGAAAACCGATTGTAGTAAAATTACTTGTAATTTTTGTCTTTTTAATAAAATTCCAAAGAAGAAACAATTTAAAAAAATAATTCTTTACCTTTAATTACTTTCTTTTGCTTGTAGAAGCATACGCTTTTAGAATTGGCTCGTTTTAGTCTAACTTATTATAAATCCTAAATACTTACTTAGTCGTTTTAAAGTAAAAAATAAATACATTTCTTGCGTTGCTCATTGCACATTTTAACATAAGATACTTTTTTATTGCAATATAATTATTATTTATTTCATTGTGATATATGTACATCAATTCGTGTAAAGGGTTGGAAAGGACTGGAGAGAAACCACGCAATGAGGCGTTAAAAACGAAAAAACAGAAATTTCAATAATTTGTTAAAAAAATTTGCTTTATAAAAAGCCTTTCTTTCACACATCTGAAGGTGATGAAACGATTTCATTCGTTCTGTAATTGACGCAAAATTTACCAGCCAAAGCTTACATTTTTTTTTTTTGAAACGTGAATTTGAATTTTAAATTGTATTCTGCAACACATCGATTTATTTGTGTAATAAAAGTTTGTTCAGCGTAGTTTAAAGTGGTTTCTCCCCAACTGCTCACATTTTCCTTACGTAATCAGATAAAAGTAATTTACACCGACCATTAAATCTAAGCACAGTAAATTATCCGGACACATTTAAAAACCGTTCGTGCGCACCAATAAAAAACAGTCATCGTCATTATCAACGTACATACAAACGTGCACTTTAAAGTAATGTTTTAACTATTTACAATATATTAAAATAAATAAACAAACCTCTTTCTCTCTTTAACCTCTTTCTCCCTTGCTCTGTACTTCAGTCCTATCAATTTACGTGATAATTCGATCAACTGTTGTTGCAATGGCATAAATGAACAGAGGGAGGAGGGATGTTGTGGAACAGCGACCAATTGAGTTAATTTCCGCATATGCTGGAGTCTTATCGGGATACCTGGGAATCTCGGTGGGGTTCTTTATCTTCTGGGGACACGGCAATTCGTTGGGTGGTATATGGAGTAAACGGCGAATGAAAGGGTCACGCAGTTCTGGAACAAAACAAACAAAGACAGTAGTCCAATAATTTGGTCTAGCTGTGAACATATACAAGGAGAAAATGAACAAGGAAAATTTACCTAAATATTAAAGGGATATTTACAATTTATCCCACTAGCCCGTTGCATCGTAAGCGAAAATAATAAAAATTATAATTTGAACCCGAATTTTCTGTTAAAAATTGTAGAAAACGGCTAAAGATTCGTGAAATACCGTAAAGGCACTCAATTTAGTTTAATAAAAGGTAGAGTTTTGTAAAATTTCATCCGAGCTTATTAAACCATTCAAAGCCTATCAACAAATGAAAGATCCTATGTCCACGAAATATTTATTAATAGGTACGTATTTATATGCTAGGAGTTTTTTTGTACTGATGTGCTCTGTTTATTTCCATTTTTGTTTTCTGTTTTACTTCTTCCTATATATAAAGTGATTTTTCTTTCCCTGTGAAGCCATCTGATCGAAAAAAATATTGCCTCTACACCTTAGCTGAAAGCAGTATCAGTTAGTGACGAAAGATTTCCTTAA
The DNA here is from genome assembly GCF_000699045.2 of Agrilus planipennis. Lineage (NCBI taxonomy): Eukaryota > Metazoa > Arthropoda > Insecta > Coleoptera > Buprestidae > Agrilus > Agrilus planipennis. Next base: position 210,960 of record NW_020439071.1, on the reverse strand, counting down.
AAAATTGCCTCATTTTTGTTCTTGAAATTTCAGATCACATTCAGATGAAATTGGAAAACGTAGGAAGCCACTTACATCGAATTGAACTTATTTGAGACAATATTTTATTTCCTTTTTAAATTTTGTTCGTTTGCTGAAACTGTTTTACGATGTTTTTTGTAAAAAATATCAGCACGATTCTTTGAATATACCAGAACGTTTCCGTTATTTTGTGAAGGCAAACATCCTGTTTTATTTTCTAACAATTTACAATCAAAATTTTATTATAAATAATCGTGAAAATAACATCCAAGTCACGGAGTTCAGATCTTTGCACACGTCTATTTATTTTGGAATTATTTCCACGAATTCAGGCTAGAATGCGATATTAAACGCATCGACATTTTTTTTATTTGTTCATGTTTTTGTGGTNCTCGTCATATATGGGAATAGAAACATGCATTTACAATGCGTGGAATGAGAATAAAACGGATGGTCTAAAACGTCTTTAAAGCATGCGATACGACGATTTATGACGTTTTCAGTAGCGATTCTTTGAATATACCAGAACGTTTCCGTTATTTTGTGAAGGCAAACATCCTGTTTTATTTTCTAACAATTTACAATCAAAATTTTATTATAAATAATCGTGAAAATAACATCCAAGTCACGGAGTTCAGATCTTTGCACACGTCTATTTATTTTGGAATTATTTCCACGAATTCAGGCTAGAATGCGATATTAAACGCATCGACATTTTTTTTATTTGTTCATGTTTTTGTGGTATTTTACTAAGATAAACGAAACTTGTCAAACAGTTCTTATGGATTTGATTTATCTTACTTAGGACTCATTGCTACTACTACTATTTGTAGCAGGTAAATAAAATTTCATGCTTTCCTTGTACGCCTGCAAGAAATAATTAAAAGTTGACAGTAGACTTACCCTCGATCGAAGCTGTCACATAATTGTCGTCAAAAACATAGTTGTCATCGTTATTATCGTACGTTTCTTCTTGTATATCTTCCAAGTAGCATGTTAAATCCTTCAGAACTTCTTTTACTCTGTCGCTTTTCGTCTCATTGTAAAGACCGTACATCCATTTTAAGCGACAATCGCAAACGAAGTCGTTATCTGCAACAAAATAGAGACTTTTTAGTAAACAGTTCACTTTTAAATAATTATTAAACGATCTAATTTATGATAACGTAGATCAATATGATGTTCTGATTATTTTTAATTCATTGTAAACAGCTAAAATATCGTAGCTGTGCTGTCGTCGCTGGTTCAATTTTCTTGTAATAGTTACGTACACTTCACAAATTGTATTAATACTTAAGGTGCCTCAGGTTGAATATGGGTGCACAGCGGTAAGGTAAGAAACTTCAATTATTCTACAAATAGTTTAATGAAGGTTTATGTAAACTCCTGCTGAGTGGTAATAAGCAGGATTAGCAGTCTTGTAACTGTCGCATACAGGATGACGATAATGCTCAAATGGCGAACACCTAGTTTGTAACCATGTTATTAGGGAAACGTACTTAGCAAGACAAATTAATCCAAATTTTAGGAACTATTAATTTTTTAGTAGTAAACTATAATTTACATAAAAAGCTTTTTGAAATGTACTTTTTTAAAAATTGAATACGCTAAACAGAAATTTAAAAAGTTTAGGCCTCATCCGCTTGGCATTTTTATCAATTCGACGTAGACCTTCTTATAGGTTTTCTTAAGCTCTACAACATTTTTATACAAAGTATTTATATGTCTCTTGCCGTTAAGGCAATGTTCGTAAGAATCGCACTTGCACCACCGTTTCTTCGTCGACTTAGGTAACACAATTGATGTCCACAAAAAGCCTTTTTACTTTAACGGAATAATATATAGCCTAAGTCCACCCTGAAAGTCTTTTCTACATTTTGGTGAAAGAATTTTTGAAATCGGATGGGTAGTTTCGGAGATAACCCATTCTTTCTTTATAATGTTATTAGTATAGAGAATTCGGGTTCGTCGCTTGACTCACCGTTGATATCTCCGATTTTCGCTTCAAATAACGGAAAAACTGGGCACTTTAGAAAAAAATTTTTCAAACAAAAGTTGTCCTAGAACTCGAGAGCTATCTAACGGTGAAAGCGGAAAATCTCTATCTTGTTTATTAAATGACCTATGACCCCAAAACGGTAAGAAACATTCATCAAATTAATCAATAATTAAAACTAAACAAACACAAAGTATTTTTCTTTACTCAAAACAATCCGAGTGCATTACTTCATTCACCATTGAAATCTCTAGCAGTTTTCTACAAAATTTTGAAAAACTGGGCGTGTCATAAAATGCTGTTTCAAATAAAAGTCACTCTAGAGTTTACGGGTTGTCTAATGGTATATGCGGACAAATAACTACCTTGTACATTGCATGGTCTCTAACCTCAAGAAGGTAAAAACACTAATCAAAGTAATTAATAATCATAACTAATTGAAGTAATAATACTTTCCATTTGTCGAATAAAGAAGCTGAGTTATTCAGTTATTTGTTGTTACTCCGAAATCAAACCGATGTTCCGCGTACTTTGAAAAGCCTAACAATATCAGACGAATTAATAGAATTATTTGTTTAAATACACATCACAAATCAAATACCATTAGTTTAATATTTATGAACCTACGATAGTTAAAATTGATAGGTAGATTCGACCAATTAATTGTATATTTATTTAACTTCAGCGTACTATAGCAATCTAATTAACATTTAGTAGATTGTTACTGATTAATCGTAAATTTGATTTCAGAATGAGTTGGTTTAGTCTGGACTGATTAGTTTAAATTAACCAAAAACATTATCTTACAAATAATATTAGTATTATTACTGCAATTGTCAACTTCAATTAAAACAGTAAATTGCTATCTAAGGAAGGATTTTTTTCACTTTTGATACAGGACGTTTAATTGTATCTGTCTGTTTTGATTAAACTACAGAAGCGTAATAAGTAGGCATACGTATGCAGAAAGAAAGAAATACAAATTTATATTCACTTTTCTTGTTGAAAACAATTTTGTACTATATGCAAACATTAAACTCGCATTTTAAATTGTCGTTGCTATACGGTTTTAAATATTCACGAACTTCTCTGTTTGCTAAGAACTGTTTTAATCTTCCTTATACCGATGTATATTGAGAGGCTCTGCAAATATTTGAATAGCAGCATGATTTGAAGGTAGAAAACTCACTGTAATTGAAAATGTATCCTATTTACGAGGTTATATCGAACAAAGCTTTCCCATATTCATTCTTCATTCCTTGCAGTCTTAGAAAACCTCGATCTAAAGCCCTTTATTCTTTGCTACGGTGCTTTGCTCTGTCGCACATTTATATATGAAGCGCATTCAATTCTTTCCGGCGATGCAAAGTGGTCTAAAAGAGATTCAATTTTAAAATGTACCCTTTTTGATGATAACAATAACTACGGCGAAAGCTTGTGAATTTAGTTTAGTTTCTCTGCAACGTATAACAGGATATATTTCGTTCTGTCTTATGTTTTTCACCCAACTATATCCTTTTGCGTTTGACTATTTCACGAATGAATAGAAATGCATTTCTCTGAAGTTTTTTATTGGAATAAATAAAATCATTACCATTTGCATCTAACAGGGAGAGTTAGAGACAGCCCTAATTAAGATATAAGCGGTATTGACAGAAGAGAATGGAGTGAAAATAAATCTTGAACACTTGGTTTGTAAGAATCCGTTGGGCATTTTAAATTTACTTGTATCCACATTGAAATTGGCTATCAAACTTATTAATTCATTTTTTTATTTGGTATACAATGCTTTCGAATTTTTGACAATGAACGTATTTCTCAGTATAATTAATTTTGTCAGAAGATGCTCTACTTTATGGTAGTTGTCGTCGGCTAGGAAGATGTCGATTATTTTTCCATGAATTATTCATCTATATGAACAGTGAATGGAGAAGAATCGCGAATTCCTTTAAGATAATATATAGTAGTGAAGTAAATGTTTCTAAAATATGGTTAAAATATATTATACCAGCCACTACAGAAATTAATATTACAGAGCACATTACTGCTTCTTGATTACATTTTCAGCTCTAAATGTTGGGAGATTTATTTCGTTAATAGGTTGGTTATGAAAGTTAGATACTCTGTTGAACAAGACTTGTAATTTACCATATTTTAGGGTTCTGATGCAATTTCGCTGCGACGAAAAATAAATCATTATTTTCCCATTTTGGAAGCTTTAATTCAAGCCGCATACGCTGTTTATGAGCGACTAGAGCTTAATGCGGGACAAAGGAGTGCAAGAAAATTCGATCAAAATTCTCATATATGTGGCAGTTACCCTCCGACTCCCTAGGCAATAATAGCCTTAAACACAGGCCGGTTTCCTTTGAACACGACCCCAAAATTTTAACTGTAAAGCACTCTAAGCTCCTTTGAATTCTGTAACCTCGTCGTTTCGCGATTTAGAGCTCATAATCCGGCAAAAGCCGTCCCCGTTGCACCCTCCAAACGAACCGCCATGTACTCTAATAATACGAGAGATAGCACCGGATAATAAACGTTGACCGGATTGCAATGCACTAGCGATAATGCGAGGAAGTGTCTTATCTCCGTAAGGATTATAGTTTCCGATACGTTACAGCATTTCGAGCAAACATACACCTACTCGCATTGTTACTGAACTAACCTAAGTTACCAAAACCGTTAAAAGAAAAATAAAATACGAAAAATTTCTTTTTAAATGGTCATCGACGACCACATAAAACTAATTTTTCTATTCCTCGGGTACAGTATTTATTTTTTGGATAAATGTTACCCTATGTCCTTTTCTATACCCGTGCAGATGTCTGTGGAAAATTTCACGATGATCGGTTGATTAGTTAAAGCGTAAAATGGTAACAAACAGACAAAGAAACTCGCATTCGAATTTGTAATATCAGTTAGGATAACAAGCTCGTCTGCTAGCGAGTGCATTCATTCATTCATTCATTCATTTATTACGCGAATTGCAATAATATGTCGAAGCGCATCATCTGCAACCGCCAGATGGTTGCAATAGCCGCAAGTCGAGAGATTTAATATCGTGGTAGTATAACGTCCGGCATCCTGCGATCATTTTGATTTAATATCGAATAGTGTTACTTGCCCATTAAAAGACACCATTCACCATCAGTAAGTCGTTGCACGTGACATCGAGGTGCAATAAGCCGTGGCGTTTGATTTGTGGTCCCGAAATTTATGAAAGTCCGTTCGAAGATTACGTAAGTTTCGATCGAACTGTGAGGAGGAGGTGGTTGAGGGCTCGCAAACGTCAGGAGGCTTAACGGGTTCGAAGGATTTGAGAGCTTGAAATCCTACGGAATGACAGGAAATGACTAGACGTGCGTGGGAGATTTGAGAGGAAATAAATAGTTTTCCTTTTCATCGGGGATCAGGATTTAATCCTGCTTAAGTCAATGATCACGTCATAGAAAAAAAGTCGTTCTAAGTGAATATATATATAGGGGGTTAAAAAAAATCCAAAAAGTACTAATATTAGGTACTTATAAAAATGGAAATTACAAATGTTTCAATTCAGTTCATTATTTAAAGAAATTTTAAGTGCGAATAATTACCAGTGTGAAACCATTTCAATGTTAGAAATGTTGAAATGCACTTGTTGTTTATTTTGAATTTTATAATTAAGGGTAGTAGTATTATCGTATAAATTTTATTTATGGTTTCGTATTACAGTGCGAAATGGATATTTTATTACGCGATCTTAATGAGCCCGCTCTCTAATATTCGGAAATTATGACTCAGACACATTACAACACCGCAATTTCAGCATTTAACGACGTTACAGCGGCAAATTCATTGCACGTCAAAACTTCCCTTCCCTGTAACTTATTTGGCTCACTCCTAATCCTACCGGACCGTAGGATTAATCGGGTACCTACGATGCCGTCGTTACACTCGAGTTCTCATAATAATAAAGATTAATAATAGTCTAATGTGTTAAAACGAAAAAATTTTTATTTTAGGTATCTAGGAAGTCAGATAAGTCAGGATGGAAGGAGTAGTAAGGATATAAAGCAGAGGATAGCGCAGGGTCGAGTCGCCTCCAATAAAAAGAAGTCACTTTTATGGTCTCGAACGGTTAATTTAGAAATTCGAAAACGGTTGTTAAAGGTGTATGTTTTGAGCACGGCGCTGTACGGGTGCGAAACATGAACAGTGAGTGCGGCGGAAACGTAAAGATTAGAAGCGTTTGAAATGTGGTGTTGCAGGCGAATGATGAGGATACCGTGAATAGAGAAGTTTAGAAACGATAAAGTATTAAAAAGAATAGGAGAACAGAGGACTCTAGAAGTCAATAAGAAATAGGCGAGATAGGATGGTAGGACACCTTCTCAGGCATGAAGATCTAGTCAGAAACATATTAGAAGTAGAAAGGGAAGTTAGGAGGGGTAGAGGTAGACCTAGATTAGATTACTCTTCGCAGATTGTTAAGGATGTGGGTTGTTCTAGTTTTAGAGAAATGCGAAGATTAGCTCAGGATACGAAAGAGTGGAGGTGCGTGTCCTGCCAGTGTTAGGGCTGACGACCTTATGATGATGAATGTGTCTGGTGGTCGACTATCGACACTATTTATCGACTATGGAGGTATAAAAAAAGGTTTTCATTTTCGCCATGCATTGACCTCACACAACTTTTTGTTTGCAAAGTATTTAAAAAAATCTAATTCTGACTTCTGCATGTAATTGATGGGCTCTCAAACGAGTAGTTATTTTTATTAAAATTATCTAATTTTGCAAATTTATATTTTCCTGTCGTTGTGTTATAACTGGGACTAGAGTATCCTGACCAATATTTGCGATATAAACGATGGGTTTATATAGGAGCATCTATCTGCGCTTCGAAAAGTAACCGATTCAGTTCGAGTGCTTTTGTGACGCTTAGAGCATTCTTGGAAAACACCGAGTTTAATGGAAGGAAATGGATTCTCAAGTTTATTGCCAAATAAACGAAAATACGTACTTTAACGAAAATGTACTACTAGGAAAGATTGCCTTTGTAATCTAGCTTTCCTTGTGTGAATACTTTTAAATTCGTTTCAACAGATCGATGGACAGTCGTAGGTGTACAGCGTCGACATAATTTTCAATTTCTAAGCAGAAAATAAGCTATCTAGTTGAATATAAAAGAACTATTATTTTGAATAGATAAACAAGTTAAATAAAGAATACATTTCCTTGGGATATGCAAAACAGGCACTACATCTAAACTCAGTATGCAAAGACTTACGATGTTTTTACGACTTTCAAAAGCATTTAAGATGCACGATCTAAAGAGAATTTATAAATAAAGAAGAAAGAATAAATAGTCATTAATAATAAATAAATTATGTTAAATTCGGCCGAAAACCATCGAATAAATTTTACGCAGTAAAACTGTTCTAATAAAATAAAGGAATTATTTTTTACTTAAGACTTGGGGCGTTTTACTGGTATAAATGTTTTGTATTCGTGGAGCATATTGGGGATTTTCGTGTATCTATTTAGTAGTTTTTTCTACGTGACTCTTCAAAAATTTCCAAACTCCGGCTTGAAGTCGTAAAAACTTTGCTAAATTTTTAACGAGCTAGGATGTGTATTCCTACTGTATGTTGTAGCTGGGTTACATGTAACGAGTAGAGGTACCAGGTTAAATATTTTACGACCACAATAAAGTGAAGGCAGACACCTATAGCTACCGGAAGCCTTGCCTCACAAACACTATTAGTGCAGCACAAAAGGGATGTTTTTATGACAAAAGAATTCCAGTAAAAGAAGTCATTTTATTTAGCTTCAAAGCGAATTGCTGTCAAAATTTAGCAAATATTCTGTTTTCAAATGAAAACTCATCAGCCATTTATTCATTTTCATTGTTTTCTTCAATTTTATACTTATGTATTTATTGTTTTTCATTGGCATTTTCTTTAATAAAAGCTCTCTGAAGACTTTGATGTAGGTAATAGAAAATCTCTATGTTAGGTTATGATTTTGCCACTAGTGTATGTATTTATAGTTGTTCCATCTGACAATGGCTGGGACACTGAGAAGTTTAACTTAATTTATCAAGTCTATATCGAACAATAAGCCAAACTAAACAAGTTTGAAAGGAATCGTAGATTCGCATCTCCAAACTTTAAATGAAAATCCCGGGGGCATTTATATAAATAAAGGTTAACATTGCATCCACCCTAGGAATCGTCGGTAATAATTTATGATCTGTTTGGTGTATTCTCTAAAGTGATATTGCGAATAAGTTTTAAGCGAAAATTGGAGAACTCTTATATAAGTTTTGGAGTAGTAGGTTTATACTCAAATTATCATAGGAATACATGACAACCGAACTTCGGTAAAACTCAAATTAAGGCCAAGGTGGCTAATGTATCAAAGCTGAATATAAATAGGGAGTTGTCTGAAAACATTACCAATCGATTTTCGAAAAACTATTTTATCTTGACGTTCAATCATTTCCAAAATTGTAAGGGTTATTGCTGAAACTCTTAGAGAAACTAACTTTTTGAAGCGATGTCCTTGAATTGCGACCTACAGTGACATTTTTTAGGTAGAAGTACTAAAACGACTCGCAGGTTTTAATGTTCAGTTATCGGAACAAATAAAATCCATTTCAAAAGGGAATTGGGTACTTAAACTTCCGTGCCAATGACGCATGTAAATGAAATCAAACAACGGATTTTATCTGTCGAAGTTATCTAGCAAAAATTTTATTACGTTCATCAGAAACGTCGAACTCGTTTTAAAAATCCAACAGATAGGATGCTTTGTTGGCAATCGCCTCTGTTATCTGTTCGCGTTTTTGTAAATGGGCGTGAAATAAACAGTTTTATATCGCAATTTAATTTTTTATTGCAAATCGAAAAACTGCCTCACTTTTTACGTTCATACAGTCGAAAATTCATGAAAGAATATTCATAGCTACACACCTATATATTTTCTGCCTTAGAGTTGACAGAAAGTGTAAACATACCATTCCTTTTGCTTTTGTTATTAAAGTACTTTTGTAGTGAAAGTTTACGACTAAATGTTGTTTTCCTGTTAATTATTACAACCGACTATTCTTCGGCTATAGTTTTAGATTTATAATGGGTGAATAATACATAATATCCAAATTTTAGTAAAATAAACTGATAAAATTATTTATTCAGTTTATGTTGACACTAAAAAGGAGAAAACGCGACAAAGACTTTTAATTTTCTGTCACTCAACCATCGTCTTCAATATTGCTGAAGACGGGGTGGGTATCGTTGCGGAGCAAATAAATTTATATTTCAACTTCATTATTTTGTTACGGAGACATCTGCCGGCTTTTTAGAGCAGAAGTGTCGAGTTTGCAATTTAAATTCCGCTTTTGTCGAGCGTGAAGACCGCAAAATATCAGGTTTGGCTGTTCCCTGCTCGGTTCTTCAAACCGATTAGCGAGTTTGGAACTCACGCTGGGTCCATTAAATTAAAAGTAAAACATTGACATAGAATGAGAAACACGAAGAGACGAAGGGGCGAGAGAATTTAAATCTTATTAAGGTGCTAAGCCGAAAATAAATATCGGAACCATACAGATAACTTTGCTAGATGGTCGCGTTGAAATCTCAATTGGTATTTCAGTAGGTCTGTACATACTATGTTTGATGCTGTAGACGATATTAAAGTACTATCTACCATATGGATGTAAAAATCAGTACCTATCAATATAAAATGTCATTTTCTAGGCACCTAGTGGGAAATAAAACTGTTCGAGTATAAATCTTCATTTTAGAAGCACATTCGTTAAAGGTGTCAGTGGGTGGATATATATATAGTGCAAAAGTCCATTTCAAAGATTTATCGTACTCGAATCAAGAGGGTGCAATGCACTAAAAGTTAATTATATAGCTGCATGGACGATGCTTCTCTTGAATACAATTCGACGTAACACAAAAGGGGGTAACACAAAAGGTCCAAAGACAATAGTCCTCCTACGTACCCCTATATATGAAAGCAGTTTACATATGCCTGCTGGACGTTTGCCGATCACAACTGCAGTATTTTCCAGAACCAATATTATCATTTTATCGTTTATGGAGTGCCAAGAAGATCAAAATAAGTTTAAAAAAAACAAAGAATAGGCATTCGTTATTTGTAATAAAGGATTAATTTTAAGAAGATTTGAGTTATCAAACCGAAGAAATAAAATGTTCTTGTTTTTTGATGACCTAAATAATTGTCATTAGTGTTTGATACATTCAACCTTAAAATAAAAGGAAGATGGAAAAAATATTAATAAAACTGACAGCTTGATGTTGAAGACAAGTTATTAATATACTTGTAATTCCATTCAAATACAAATACCCTTATTAGCCGCAGCGCTGTGCTCCTTAAAAATATCACGCAGAAGAGATCCTCGAATCCTATTTAAGGATTTTTTTATAATATGTATTAGGGGCTTTTCAATTGCTGAAGTTATCAGGGATCGCGAATGGTTTGTAAAGAAAGTATCACATTATTATCAAAACAATGTATTTTCTGTAACGGTCTTCATTTCAGTTAATTGAAGGGAATAATATAGTTCATGAACACTTAAGTTTCGCCTTACTGTTTTTTTAAGTGAAACGTTTTCCAATCACCGATGTAATTACGCAGGTACCTAGTTAAGGGTTGATAAAAATCAAAAACTTCGAAAATAGGTTGTCGACAAACGAACTCAGTTTTTGCAAAGGCAATCAGAGCGGCCCCTTGCGTGTAAGAGAATGGAAACAAAAAAACAAAATTGAAGTCCCAATAGCATTAGGCTTTTTCAAATGACTTTGATTTATATCTCTGTTGGTCAGTCTGATGTATCACCGACGTTTCCTTTCTTTGCCTTTCAATTTCTTTCTAATGCAAATAATTAAGCAAATAGGTTTTACAAAAAAAAAGCACATAAAAATTAATTGTTTTCTACGATCGACATCAAACTTTTTTTATATGTAATAAAACAAAAAGAACTCTTAACTTAAACTCGTTTCAATTGAAAATGTGTACAATAACAAAGACAAGTCTTATGATAACAAGCCAGTTTGGAATTCTTTCCACTAGTTCGTTATTCGAATTATAAGACTAATAAAAGTAGGAAAAAATATTAATTTTATCAACATATATCTATGTACATATTACGATTAATTCTGATTATTTTAATTTCTTTTCTTAATGGCAAGCATTGGCAAGTAGGTAAATCAACAAACAATACCCCCGGATGGTTGTGGTCCCAAAAAACCTATTGTTTAAAATCAGACACCTTTTCTAAAGCAATAGCGAAACTAACTACTGGACTAACCCTCGCTATATAGGAGGATTAAGAACCTTTCGGTAATACCAATTAATTGAAGGAATTCTTAAGAAAAACAACTAAGAGAAAACAAGAACTACTACTAGTTGTATTATGAATAAAGAAGACTAATGAGATTGGTCTGTAAAGAGAATATACACGAATAATAAAAGGATAAAAGTTCGACAATGATGATGCTCATAGGTACTATTACTGACAGAACACATGACACAACTTTTAAATCCATTCATACCACAACAAGCATTATGTCATAATGATCTACAAAAACCCATCAGTGACCTGAACATTCTATAGGATCCAATGGACCTCGAACTACATGCTTAATAATCAGTGTACAGTATAGTCTAATCAAATTCAAGTAAATGATAAGCATATTCATCATAACTTTTGTGATTTTGATTTTTAATTAAGAATATTAGATTCAATTAAAGGTTTTGGACCAGCAGCTCTAAGGTTACCGTTAGTTGACAGTTATTGTACAACAAACTGTAAGGTTTCACGATTTAAATGTTGATTATATCAAAAATAGAATTACAAAAAGGAAAAGTCCTGTTAAGCTCAGGTTTCCTCGGCGGGAAATTCCATCCTGAGATTATTACGAGTAATGTTGTAATTATAAAATGAATAGGTTATGCGTCGCAAGGCCCACGGCAATTCGTCCTCAACATTATTTAGATTTTAATTAAATTCTAACATGTGCAAAACATAAATTCCGCAATGATGCCCCGAGGCCAGCAAGGGCTCGTTCCACCAGGGTGCTCCAACAATGCTTTCTCTGCGTCTGCCTACAGACGCTTTCATTTATTTAATTTTCCTTGTATACTATATTATATATATATATACATATATGTGTATATATATGAACGTGTATTTAATCAAGTAATGCAAAGTTACAAAAACCGTGTACAGACTCATGTTACTTAAAATATTACGTTCTGTAATTAACACAGTCAACTGTAACTCCACAATAGGTAATGCAAAACGCCATTTCAAACGAACAAAAGCTTTGATATTTGAAACGTTCAACAATATGTCATTTCTCGTTACTCATAGTTACAATACATTTAATCTCTTACACAATAGCAATATTGAATATCTCATTTACTAAAATGAACATTTTTCTTTAGGCTCCAAATTTATTAACTGTGCAATACAACACACCAATTTTATCGTGTCGGTTTTCGCAAAAAACCACAATCATGTCATAAAAATTAATGGTGGTGTTACCTGGCGGTAAATGTTGCAATAACTAAGCACGCATTCAGAAAAATGAAGCACAAGATGAAATCAAAAACTATTTTTATTATATCAGATTCTACGTACGACTCCACAAAGGCCTGCTCATACATATTGTTGTTACAAACTTACAATAAGGACCTGTTATTGGAACACAACACTTACACAAGCATCAATGTTCAACAATACGTCCTACGTTTTGACAATCGTCTAATCTTGGTTTGCCATTATTCATCATTATTTTGTTAGTTTCCAATACTAATACAATTAGTTATAATCCTTAAGAGGTCACAACAAAAGGGTAGAAAGGATAATAAGAAAAATGTGTATTTATACTGGGCATCCAGCAGAACCTGTGGAAGTCAAGGTGGGTCAAACTTGTTATGCAAATAATAATAATTTATTTTTCCTATCTTTCATCTTATACACCCCTTGAAGCTTAGATTAAGGGTGGATAAGATTGCCTTCATTAAAAATACCGGAACCAGCGCTGGTTAAAAATGAGATAGATAGAACACCTACACTTTCTTTTGTCATTATTAGAAATATGAGTAACATCAAAAGGTGTTAAAATAATAATAATATAACAAAATTTTTCCCTATTTTAATACCTTATATAAAATGCAATCATGATGCAATAGTTGTTATGTAAGGATTATGAGATTTTTTTTTGGGTATCTTTCGTAATTAAATCCAATTATTTAATTCACAATCTCAAACGATCATATGACTTCATTCGTTTAATAAAAGATTTGCCTTTTGTACATACAGGAGGAACGTACTTAACATTCTAGGAAAAGCAGTAGCGCCGAAATACCATTCAAATTTTAATAATCGTTAACAACAAATCCCGAGCGTGACACAGGAATACGTAAGACGACCCTAGTGGGGAACATATTAAAGTTCCTACAACCGCTTTAAATATCTGTGGATATAACGCTGGAAAATTTCCCCTTTCCCGTTGCAATTAAATTGACTATCGCATTAAAAACAGTTAGCTGTACCCGTGTAGTCAAATTTACTTTATCTGGCACCTCAGCATTTTCGCGCGATAGTCCGCCCCCTGTAATCAGCACATAATTGTTAGTTGCGAGAGTCAAACGAAGCAAAATGCATCCCGAGCGTTCCCTATTGTTTCGTAACTTTGTAACTCATTCGAACGCCTCGCCTAGACTGTAACAGCAGTTATTTTTAAATGGCCTGTGAACTGCGTTTCGTAAAACATTGAACTGATAAGGATTATTGTGCGAGCAACCATGCAGTTCGAAATATTTATTTTCCAAAGTAATCCAAATGACTTGTTCACGTTTAATCTCACCGGGTTGGCATTTTAAAGACATAAACTTTTACTTTTAGGGATCTTTATGGTAACATTTTTGGTTATACAAACTTTTAAAGTCAAAAATTGTGACTAGGAAATGTTAAAGGTAGTAACCAGTATCTTGAAAACGTTTATGATAAAATGCCATAAAAAATTTAATTGTACGGGAAACCACCACATTATGATATCCCAAGAAAAACACACCAAACTCAAATGATGACGTCCTCTGGGATAAAGCAGTCCGAACGTAAACTAGTCCTCTATTCGGATGTCCGGGCGGGGACTACCTCGGGGAATGTCATCAATAGGTGCAATAAGGAAAACTGTAATATTCTGCGAGTTGGAGGGTGGATTGTTAGAACCATGAGGCAAGTAGGGAAATTAGAGAATTTGACAGGAGTAGAGGTAGACCTAGATTAGGTTACTGTTCACAAATAGTTAATGATGTGGGATGATCCAGTTTTAGGGAAATGCGAATATTAGCCCAGGATAACAAAGCGTGGAGGTATGTGTCCAAGCAGTTTTAGGACTAACGACCTAATGATGATGATGAGGAAACGGTGAGATAGGTTGGTAGGACACCTTTTCAGATATGAAGGATCAGTTAGAGACATTGAAAGCAGGAACAGGAGTTAGGAAGGGTAGATGTAGATCTAGATTAGATTACTGTTCACAAATGGATGTAAGATAGTTTTAGAGAATACTCAGAATAGGAAAGAGTGGAGGTGCGTGTCCAAACAGTCTTAGAACTGACGAGCTTATGATGATGAGGATAATGTTAGGTACACAATATACTACTAAAATTTGGCCTTTTAGTATTATGAAATTTTACGTACCTTTTACATATTTATCACTTCTCAAAGCTAAGTGAACACCTTCCGTCTCCTAATGATTTTACGAGTGCTTTTTATGTTTAAATTATTCTATATATCCTGTGGTAAATTTTTACATCATTATCACTTCTCAAACTTTCGTTATGTGAGTTATCTTCACTTAGACAGGGTTCATAATTTGATATATGCTTTCAGAATCATATTTTGCAGTCATGGATATGGATACGTGGCCGACGACAGTAAAATGTGCCATGCTAAAGGGACGCATCAAGCGCTCCATCAAACTCAAACAAAAGACCTTGTTTGAATCGAGTTTGAGTCAAAGGAAATAGAAAAACGGTTCGATAACGAGAGAACGTAATAAAAAATAAAGGCAGCTGTTCACTGCTACGCTATGTAATGAAAAACACTTCACAAAAGGTTCTGGTTCGGTAACTCAATATTAAAACTAGCACACAAACACCTCTTTGAAATTATACTCCGTTCAGTGAAAACTGCGTTAATTGAAAGATAAAGTAGCTTCCTTTTCTACCTTCTGGATATTCTTTCACTTAATTTTAATATGTGCAACAGGCTAAAAGTACTTTGAACGTAAAAAGAAAACGTAATAAAGATTTCTGGGAATCATAGGGGGAACTGAATTGCTTTTCCTTAGTGATGAGTAAAATACAGTTAAGTACTATCACTGAATACACTTAGTTATCTGATAACCAGTTATAAATATGTCACATGGTGTATTCCGAAGTTCGCAAGTTCCTTGCGCATATCTAGTGGCTGGCAGACTTCAAGTGCGTATCTCAAGGACGCCGTGAATATCGATCGCCTGCGGCATTTTTTCAAACTTATATTAAGTTTATAAGTTACAGATTTTGTTCACTCTAAAGGCATGATGTTTAAGTGAGAGTATCAAATTGCTAGTGATGAGTAACATTGATCTTGGTCTTGTAGTCTTGGTCTTCGTTTTGCGAAAATACAAAACTGTCTTTATACTAGCAAGAACAAGACCAAGATCAAACGCACAAGACTAAAACCAAGATAAAATTCTTTTCTTGAAACAAAACCTTTTTAGTATTTTTATCAAATTGCTGTTGAATTTTATTAATTTATTTAAGAAAACCGATTTCAAACAAGAGGGGTGTCCTTTCTCTCATATTGTCCTGTCCTATACAATACTTACAAGGACTGTAGTAGGACGTTCCAGTCGTTTTTCTAACATTGTGAACATCACATATATGAGGGTTTGTATAGGATTTGGAAACTTTTGCTTTAATAGGGTAAAAGTTCATTCCACATCCGTTTTTGTAGAGTTAAAGGAGGAGTTGCAGACAACAATTTCCGAGTGGTAGCCACGCCCATTCCATCACACGCTCGCTTCCCCATGATTAATAATAAATTAATGCAGGGTTGACAGAACGATCCACGCCCACGGCAGGTTTAGCTGTGTAATTTCCCTGTACCACCTTTTCAATTTGACGCTCCGTTTGAAATGCGAATGATTATTATAAATTACAACGCGTACCAAATTTATTTACTTATTAGGTATACATATTGACTGATTTTGTGTACCGATTCGTGGTAAATGAAAACGAGGACGTAAAATAAATTTAGTGTAAATCCTTTTTAAGGATAAAGTAATACAAATCGCTTTACATCACCGTGTACCCTCAAGATTCCTTGTAAGGACCTAATGCATTCCTTTTGATGTCGCTTGCAGTGCAAGGAAACTAGCAGGGAATTCAAGTTCAAAGCATGAGATTAAGATAGGTTTGAAAGAAAGGCCAGATACATATTGAAGTAATCTACCAAACATATTGTACCTTCTGATTCGGTCAAGGAATCGATAATGTATGAAATCCATTCATATTAATATTATCAACCTGGATTTTAACTCATTCCCAGTAAAACTTCGAAATTCCAGAACCAGGAAAAGCATTTCTTATAAAAAACAGATTGAGAAGTTCGACGAATGAAATGCTTCGCTTCGATCAATTTGATGAACACCTTTTGTGTATTTTTCTAATTTTCCAATTACATTATCAATCTTCGCGTACTAAATTCGAATGTCTTCTATTAAGTAGGTTTGTTTGTGATATTTCTCTTAGATAGGTAGGTACTGTTTCTTTTTCTCTTTGTTGGTCATATCGGTATACATAAATTAAATAATGTAAACAATACAAAAGTATTTTAATATATTTGCAACATTCTTGTATTTATAATAAAAGAAGGTGTTTTCTGTGTCAGACCTGTGAGATTAAGACGTGCATTTCTAAAATTATGTCAAATTTTTAATCTTGCTCTTTTAATTCAGCCAGACAGTGCATAGTAAGCAGTTTCCAAGCATTAATTTGCAGATGAATATTACATAGAAGTTTCGGTGAGGCGCGTCTAAAGGATTTAGGGGTTATACATCCAGCTGTTCTTTTTCGCTTCTTTGTCATGCAAATTCTAATTAATTCGAAAAGAAAGGCGGTAGAAATAAGGACACTAGAAAAGCTGCACGATCCGTACCTTTTATACGGCGTATTTATATTCATGACTGCCGCCTTATTTTACGGGGAAATTGTGTTAGTTGTGTTTAAAAAACTCCGAATGACTTTTAACGATGAGATTAACGTTTTAAGGAGTCTGATCGTTTAGATAGTTGACAATCGGCGGTTATCCTTTTTAAATGTTAATTTTTAAGTCATTTTCTTCGGAAAACGAGGACTACAATTTCTTTTGAGGAAAGTCTCAGAGAAAACTTTAGAAGTACCGATGCTAAACATTACGGTAGTTTAAATACACCGCTATTCAATAGATTAGTCTCAAAATATAGACTACAAATTGTGGAATGAAGAATATAAGATCTTATGAATCAATGTGTTTCAGCAAACGGCTCGATTTAGATGAAATGCCTTTAGAATGAACAAAATCTGCAATTTATAAACTTAATATTGGCTTGAACAAATGCCGCAGGCGATCGATATTGGCGGCGTCCTTGAGATACACACTTGAAGTCTGCCAGCCAAGAGATATGCGCAAGGAACTTGCGAACTTCAGAATACACCATGACCATATGAAAAACCTACATTTGGTACCTGAGACTAAAGAGTGTAAAGCTACAGTGATATATTTATAACTGATTATCAGATAACTAAAGTGTATTCAGTGTCTTTTTGTATAAAATAAATTACTTAAAGTAAAGTACAAAATAATATAACGTTAAAGTTTACTGTTCTAGACAAGAAAGTGTATTTTATACATGTCCCCCAACGTATACCTAATTAAGTACCTGGACTATGCAGCTTTAATGTATTCAAACAGGACGAGAGATCCAACGACCCCCTACGGACCATTTAAAACACAACAACGTTAATAAAACTTTTATAACCGTATAACTGTTGTTGTTCTAGTTATAACCTTTTTTGTATAAAATCCAATAAAAAATTGCCTTAGAGTGCTTAACTTTCGTTATAAAAAGCTTTGCCCATCAAGTAAAATTATTAGCGAACTCGGTCAACCCGAGAGCCTTGTCAGAGCTGTATTGTTTAACTTTTTACACGCCCGTCTGAACAAAGAATAAAGTTAATCACAGACTGTAATGAAAAAGTTAATTCCTTGAAACAACCCTCTAATTAACGTCGCTACTACCCTGCGGCTCACGGGTTAATTAAAACATTAAGGTTATGACGTTCGTCATTTATAAATCGTAATACCAAAAAAGCCTTTGTCTTTGTTTTTTTTAATACACGACATCAATTTGTACAGGACAAATCTTTGTCGGAAAGAGAGATCAATTGATAACCGAATAAAATAAAATATTTAAAAACATTCATTCAAAAAGGATTAGGAATGAGGAAGTATTAGAAAGAGTAGGAAGACTCTATGAAGGTCAACAACAAATAGGCGAAACGCGTCGATAGAACATCTTCTTAGACATAAAAGCAAATCCAGGAGTTTAAAGAGGCAGAGGTAGTCCTCGACTGTTGCAAATAGAGATGTATTAGATTGCTCTAGTTTTCGAGAAATGCGAAGATTAGACGTCAGTCTCTAACCAACCCTTGTTATGATCTGTGCCGAAGTAATCCCGACGCAAAATGCACAACTACCTACGAGCTTTCAACAATAAAAAGCTCCTACAAAGATAAATCTACAATAATTAATTAAAGGCAGTTTCAATAAATTTACATCATTCGTTAATTACCACTAATTTCGACTATACGATTTCCTTAGATAGGCACACACCAAAATCTATCTAGAGCTTCCTGCTTTTTTAATTCGGTAAAGTTGATGATGATGATGATGATGATGTATAATATCAAGACCCATATCGATTCCTTTAAAACTGAAAACTGATGTTGTCGATTTACTTTAAAATCCTCACAAATTCATATAAGCATTTACAGAGATGAAGATTATAAATTTGTAATTCAAAATTACAAGATCATTAACACTTTCATCAACTTGTTAGTCAGCGTCATTATTAAGCTAATCTATTAGAGTTGCAATCAGTTCAAACACGATCCTGACACTTCGCTGCTAGTTAGAGAGCGAATCATATTTTATTATAATAACGTATCTATCTCCATCAGACGACAACAAACTCTCAACTAATCACCTGTAAGGATGTGGCGTGGCAAGACATTTCCCTCCGAGTTCCGCATACACTCTCGGCTCGCCATCGTCCTCCATCTACTACACAGACGATTTAATTTATAGGTGCCAGCACCATAATTAATCACGTGGTTTCGACAACAGACGTGAAGATTAGTATGGAGATGAGCCAACGCACAAGACCGCAAAATCAATGCCCTGGATCTCCCATAATCGCGAAAATTTGCGTGTATGCAATAGTAATCGTCAATACGTATAGTACACGCGCGTTAACGTGGCATAAAAAAAAAATAATTACTGAATTTACACATTCATAATTATTACTAAACCAAAGAAGATATGGTAGCAGATACTAAATAAAATTTAGTATTAGGGTGACACCTTATTCAATTATTCTGTTTTTAAAATTGTCATTATACTTACATAAGTTAACATTTCCATTAAAGATTGTGGTGAATTAAAGAACGGTTTATAACGTGAAAATCAATTTATGGTATGAGCTTCTTTTTTATCAATGACAAGGGGATGTTTTTTTGCTTGTTGCAAATAAAATCGACAAAGGAGTCACGGAAGCTATGGTAGAATAGCGTGTTGTCTTAAAGTTACGACACCAAAGTACAAACACTTAACGAAGAAAAACAAAAGCGGGCATTTATTCACAAGGTAGTTTAGTTGTAACATGACAGAAAGTCACGAAACGATTCACAATTTCAACGGTGCCGCGTTTGAAAGCATCTGTAACTATTGTGGCTTAGTAATATGTAGTAGACAATTAAACTTCACGGCACAGAGATCCTAATGATTATAGGAAACGGTATTGCTGTGAGGAAGTCATGCGTGCACGAATAATAGCAAAAGGCACAGGTAGGTCAATACGTACAATTAATAGTGAGAACAACAGGGTCACAATAATAGAGGTGTTTTAGTGTAAAACAGAAATTTATAAGCAACATCAAGTTCTCAGTCAGAAGTTCGAGCCGTTTGGGCTAGTATACCATAAATGTAAACCGAAATTGATCCATACAAGTATGTAGACTAATATCAGGGAACTGTCAGTATATAGATACATAGTTCTTATTAAGAAACTTTTAGTTGACGAATAATAAGCCAGCCGCAAATCCATTCATTGACGGTTGTAAGTAGAAAAGTTGACATTAAAGCAAAAATTAGGACATTTTATGAGCTGTCTTGTAAAAAAAACTGCTTTATCCTGTAGGAGCATTATAACAAGATATCTTATCACTATAGGGAAGGTTAGAAATGACGACGTATTAGAAAGAATAGGAGAACAGACGACTCTATGGAAGTCAACAAGAAGTAGGCGAGATAGGTTAGTAGGACACCTTCTCAGACATGAAGGTCTAGTCAGAGACATATTACAGGCAGAAAGGGGAGTTAGGAGGGGTAGAGGTAGACTTAGATTAGGTTACTGTTCGCTAATAGTTACGGATGTAGTTGTTCTAGTTTTAGGGAAATGCGAAGATTAGCTCAGGATAGGAAAGAGTGGAGGTGCGTATCTAGTCCTAGGACTGACTACCTTATGATGATATCAGTGATGATAGAATAGTCTACATATACGTATCTAATACGATTTCGTTCATATAGAGTTACATTGCTATTTTAATTTTTGTCATTATCTACAAAGAGTTTTTAAAGTCTCTGTTAATAGTGAATAGAGAATTAATTGCGTTTTTCTGTAATATTCGTAAGAATTCGCTCAAAACTCCCTACATAAAATATATACCTACCTATCTACCGAAATGGTTTGATGTAACAAAGGCAATTAATAACTTCAAATAAGTTAGAAAACATAAAAGTACCTCGGAAGCATTAAATTTAAAAATTCTATTGACCTTTGTTGTATTAACATCAGCATCAGCTACCATCATATTCCACCTCATTAAACGTAAAAAAAGTTTCTAAACCAGTACGATGAACATTTGCCTGAAAAGCTTTTTAAATTCAGCAACTATTTTAATAATTGACCGAACCCGAATTACGATAGGCTTTCTAAATGCGCAAACGTTGTAGATTTGCATTTACGTAAATGGGGTCAACGAATCAATGAGGATATTATGAATTAACGCTGCTGATGGTGCACAGTACAGCCCAATTTTTGGGGTTTAAAATGCTGAAAACTATAAAGTCCATAGCAGTCGACGTTATCAAAATAAACAATAGAGGAAATAATGTACTTTAATATTACTCCTTTTATATATTAGTCATTGTAGTGCTGTTAACATTCAAAATTTTTAATCCCTGAAGTTCAATTCAAAAATCCTTAAAATCGTCACCTTTTGTTGGGGAAAAATCTCCAAAAAAGTTAGCTGTTAACATTAATTTACTTCGTAATTTCAATATTAATATATTCAATATTTCCTTTACTAAGTGCTTACTGTTTAGTGTCAGTATCAGTTCTAACTATACTAACAGTTTCAATGAACTTTTGCGTTTTGGGTTTATTCCTATATTAGTGGCTACAATCGATATTATTATGTCTGAATTATAAGTAAAGAGGTTCTGTAGTAGGTATGACTGTTTAATTCTACAAATAAATACAGAAAATCATAAAGTCCTTAAAATTATCCTTGAAAAAATACCCTCGAAATTTAGAGAGGAACTGAATTGGCACTCACAGTGTTGAGACATTTCAATTAGGTGAATTTATTCTATTCTACTCCTAGCAGACACTGAAAATCGCTTTGTTAGTTTTGGAGTATAAACTCTACTTTTGCTAATTTTCTTTTCCACGAATTTTCTGTCGAGATTTAAAAATAAACCTTAAGATACACATCTTTACCCTGGCAGGATTATCGTTAATAAATGAAAGAGACTTAAATTCTAAAATAAGGACAAGCATTAGCTTGTACAGCTAATCAGTCCGTTTCTTATCAATGTCATCCTTTTTGTTCCTGTAATGATTATCTTACTCTCTTACTTAAATACCGGTGCTGTAAAGAAATTGCAAGTAACAATAGTGTATTCCCTTTAATAACGAATTACTCCTTTACGAACATGAGCAAGACAGAGACAGACCTACATGAACACGACCACTTAAAGCTTAAGGGATAATTACCTCTCACACCACAGGACGTGGAGAGGTATTTTGTGGAAGGTATACCTACCTATCCATGATTCGAACAACAATTTCATTAAGTGAGCACGATACCGATTTAATTCCTCTCCCATTTGGCTGCTTACAATTTCGTCCGTTCGCACCCACCGCATCTGTTGCCTTTCTCAGTTAGGAGAAGAGGCCAGACCATAAATTAGGATTAAATTCAGTTGCGTTAGGTAAGAAGTAAGCGTGCGAGTCGGCCAGGCGAAAACCGCAACCGCCGAGATTTTCCAGCTTGACTGATATTATCTCGATGGCCTCTTCTAATGTCTTGCTGTGTTGCTTTTCCAGATATTTATGCGAGGGGACGTCCGCAGTGCCTACGAACACCCCAATTACCGTGACGCGAACGGCATCAAAAAGACAGAAGACCCTCTTTTCTAATCTTTCCAACAATTTATCTTCATAAAAATTTTAAATGCGGAATTTCTGGTTACGTGACCAGCTTCTGACCCAATTCGTCATCAGTTAAATTGATTAATAAGAGAAACACAGATTTTGCATGGCTTCTGTTAAAATAGGAAAGTGATTTCTTAACTGTCTTGTTTTCTTCTTTACATTAAGGAGATAGAATATCGTTAACACAAGCGTGTATCAACGACTCGGGCCTGCTTCTCTATTTTTTACGTTGGTAAACATGTTTTGAACGACAAGCAATTTATAGAGGCTTATATAGGGGAATAGCCAATTTCCGGGACGATATTTGGCGTGAAGGTATCGCATATGCAAAATGAAAAAAGCCGAGGATCTGGTAGAGACGTTGTAGCAAAGCAATTTTTATCATACGACACGCTTTTAAATAACACGTCAAGCTTATGGAGGTTTTAATTTACATTCAATCAGTGATTATTACGACCCCTGTATAAACGCTAATGAAATTTTCACCCATAAAATCGCGAAAATGTATAGGCTAGTAAATTTCCAACGCAAAAACAAATTTTGATATCATTAGTTACCATCTCGTCGGTTAAAATACAAAAAAGATTGACAGTGTGTTTGGTTTTTCTTAATAATAAGCTAATTGTAGTATGGATTTTAAATGATTAAATTTGTCAAAGGCTGTAGTGCATAATTAGTGTTCTTTTGTAGACAAAGCTTTTAAAAATTAAGTAGTTAATCGTCTTGATGATGATATTTAAGCGACAGTGTGCAAGCTGCGAAAAGTTCTATAAAATATAAAGTTCCTAACAATATAACAAAATTTTCTTTTGAAAGCTAATTTCTTATAAGATAAACTTACATAAATAACTAAACTAACTATTACTGACAAAACTCATTTACATAAATCAATAATCCTTTATCTATGGATTTTCACGGAACGGACAATTTGGGAATTTAAGTCCTTTGAATCCAGCAAGCACATCCAAATGTTCCAGTATGCACATAGAGTAAACAAACTCCGTAGCACTACTTGCAAACGCAGTGAGTTAATTTATTCACCCTTTATTTACACAGTAAACACTTTCAGTCGAAAAAACTGCCAAGCGAATTTTTCAAAGGGACAGTGCCTATAATTACGTCAGGAAGTCTATATACTAGACAGGAAAACATATCCACAGGGGATGCAATTGATTCAATAGGGTTGTTAGAACTAACGAGCACAAAAAGGTGCATGTCAAGTACCTCGAGGGGTCAAAACAAGAAGGTTTAAAATTGTTATCACTGAAAATGTTGCACAATTACGTAGTAGCACAAAGAATTGACAATTCGATCATCTGTTCTTTAAAGAAATAACCGATTTGATTTATTTTTAACCCACCTGATGAAACATTAAAAGAATAAAAACTTCTACACAAATTAGGTTGATAGTATTGCAAGAATAAAAAATCTTTTAATTCAACAAAAGTTTGAATTTATCCTTAGGTTCCTGAATTTTAATTTTTATTAAAGCCAAAAAAATAAAATCATTGTCATTTTTTTGATTTTGTTTTATTTATTTTCCCTATAAAAATTATTGCGAAAAAGTGCAAAAAACCCGCATTTAACATTCCCCCAGCTACCAGTTAAACGCCGAAATCCGCCTCCCAGCTCCACCACGAACTCTTCGTGATAGAGGATACCTGAGAAGTCGGACTCGACGATTAACCGATAACTGGAACAGTGGAAAATACGGGGGTAATACAACGCCGGACTTACAGTCGCCCGTTTGGCCTATTCCACCTAATAACGCTTTGCTATAGGTACCCTCACTCAGCGTCTAGGCAGTCAACCTACGATCTGCGACCGTATTACCGCTGGAATGACTAATGAGCCTGCCTTATATATCGTTCTAACGCGGAAAATAGCGGTGAACAGTAACGCTCGTTTTTACTTTTTAAACCCAAACATTTAAAAATATGAGCACTCTTCTGTACAAAATGCACTGTAATTATAGTTTTGAAAACAATTGTAGAAGGAATTTATAACTAAACAATTATAACTGCTTATTTCAAATAAATTGATTTAATATGCTTAAAATTTTACATAAACTCATCGGAAACTATTGAAATAGTTTAAGAATAACTTAAAATGTCCCTTATTAAGAGAAAAACTTCAAAACTCTAGCTAAATCACCGATATATGGTAACAAAGAGCAAATGGCAAAAACTCACCGGAAAGTAGTTTTAATCCATTATTGGGTATTCTTATTTCATATTACACAATACACTGCATTGGTTTTATCCATGGGTAACACATTCTAGCTCGACAACGACAAATGTTGTTTTTATTAACAACATACTTTAGAATGAATAAAATGTTTACACGACTTTAGTAAATATAAATATTGATATCACTGCATATTTCACTACCGATTTCACTATATATTTTGCTACCCGAACTGGAAAAATTGCAATTTTCCGAAAACGATTTTACATGAATACATTAACGCCCGAAAACAATAAAGAACTGCGGAATTTTCCAGTTAAGTAGATATGTGAGAACAAGGTCAGCAGAGGCAGAATTAAAAGACTGCTGGCGCAATCGACAACCGTGGTACGGAGAGTTTTGGAACTAAAACTCGCGGTTACCAACAATTTTAAAGTAATAATAATAATAATAAAATTACAATACAATATAAGCTAGCTGCAGCTACAAAATTTAAAGTGGCGTTAATTTATAACAAAAATTAACTTCTCATTTCATAATCCAATAAAAAACAAGTATTTGTTTAGATATAATGGTAGGTAAAGTTTTGAATTGCACCAAAAATAGGGTCCCGCAAAAAAGCAAATTTTAATGAATAAATTTCTGTTGAATAGCTACAAAATACGACTTTTAAATGTGCCAAAAATTAAACTTTCTTTATTTCTCAATTTCACTAAAACATGCCTTAGTATACGACATACATAGTCGCTCATTTATTGTAATTACAATTGAAAATAATGTTTGGGACCATCGATAACAACAGACCTTAACACGTAGAATTCTTGATTGAAAATTATTTCTAGATACGCCAAAAATGACCACAATATTTAAATTTTTCGAACGCAAATAAATCCCAGTTTTCCAGATTGAAGCAAATCTGTTTAAACCGTTACAAGAAGCAAATTTTATAAAATTTATTTGCACAAATGATAATACAAATCCTGATGCTAAAACGATACACAAGATCAATAACTGAAGCAGCAAAGATCAATTTTTTTGGACAACTTCTACGATAGAACTCTAGCAGCTGCATCTGGCACTTTCTTTGCGCTTAAGATATTACTCTGGGGAGGTAGTTGGCGTGCATGTCACTTCCCTATTTAACAGTTTAGTTGCATTTGGGTTGAACTTAATTTTCTGAGACAATTTATTTTCAAATGGGACCTTTCTCGCAACGGTTGCTCGCTAATAGTACATAAAATAACACGGCGAAAATTGTCAACACGTCTCGTGCGTCAGCGGAACACCACGAGGATTTAAAGAAGACATTGCGTCGTTCAAAAAGTAACATTTCATTCGGGAATGGAAACGCCAGCGACCCAGCGGCATAGAGAATATATCCTTCCATCCTCCCGATCCCAAGCTACTCTGCGACTGCTTCGCTCTGCACTTTTTGAGGCGCAGGCAGGCGACAGATGCTCTTTTTAGAAGAATTGAAAGCGGTATGTCGCCGCTACTTGGACTGTCATTTTACGGAACATTTATTTTTACAGGATTACATCTAGCTACTTGTTGTTCCAACCAACGAACGTCTCTATACGTGTAGTTGTACGCAGCGCTCTGCTAATGCAGCAAAAGGTAATAAATGAAGAAAGCCTGCAGCATATTAATGATCGCGGCGAATCCTTCTAGCTGGGATAAAAGCGTCTGAAAGCTTTTTACCATAAAGGGACGTGGACGTGGACGTGCACACAACTGCATGACAGCTTTGGGATAATTAACTGCCCAATCATCTAGCAACTACGCATTCAGTCAAAAAAAAGTTCGCCCATCACTTCATTAAATGTAGGAACGTATTAGGTCAAGTGCAAAATTATCAGAAAGGGTTACACCAAACAACATCTTAGGGCTATATTTTACCAATAGTACGTAGTTCATCAAGTTGAAATTAGTAAGGGGATTGTGGTACAAATATTGACGAAAAATAATATTTGTTGTTATTTTAACAAATTTGTGCTTTATATTATCTTCAGGGCTAATACTAATATTGTTTTTTGATATTAATTATGATTTATCTAAAAATTGTGGTAGGTACTTAGAAAAATAGGATTCCTGAAGCCAATGTTTACCCTAGACAAAAATTTTCAGTCTCTCTCCAGTCTTTCAGCGCCTCTGAGAGCGTCTCTCGCAGTCTTTCACAGTCTCTCAGTTATTGCCTAGGTGTTTTTATGGATCTCTCACAGTCTCTGTATGAGAAACTCGAACGATAAAATTGTTAATTAAGAGGTTTGAGTCTCTCACAAACAGACTAAATGAATAAAACTGAAAAATTGAGAGGCTCGAGTCTCTCGTAGAAAGACTGGGTTCTCTGAAATATGTTGAACTTAGAAAATTTTAACCACGTCTATCGAGACAACATTTATTGAGAGATTCAAGTCTCTCGTTCAGAGATTCGAGTCTCCCGTTCAGAGACGCTAAACAGTTTTTTTGACAGTCTCTCGACGACACCACAGAGACTCGATGAGAGACGGAGACTCGAGTCTCGCTTTTAGAGACTCTGAGAGACTGAACAGTTTTATCTCGAGTGGCGAACAAATGATATCTCGGCAACTACTAAATAATAATTTCCTTGAAAAAATATGTTTTGATATTGAATATTTTCGGCTTTAACTTGAAGAAAATCCATAAACAAAGAAACACAAAGTTTTGTTATTTAATCTCTCGTCTTTAAATGATGATAATTAGATGCTTTTATTTAAACTAAATGGTATATACTAGTGTTTCTAATTAGACTGTACTTAGGTACATATACACGTTCAAAGGCGATGTGGGTAGATAGCGGATTCATAACTCCCATATTTGTTTATCATTTAATTGCAGAGATCATCTTGTTCGCGAAACATACATAAACTGCATCGGGCTCGTCGAAAAGTCAAGGAAATGTATACCTAGTAAATTACGGTTTCATGAACGATCACCGCCACATTCATATGAGCGCTGCCGTCGCATACGTCGGCCGTCGTCGCGTCGGTTAGAAGGATATTACGGCGGCAGCAGGGGGACGACGGGCGCTTACGATTCCTTGCTCATTTCATTAAAACTTCCGCGTGCATCGCGTACGAATATTGAAACTTGGGGGGTGGTTTTGGATGCAGCGTCGCATCGCCGGCAGCTTGTCTCATCGTCGTCGTTATCAAATTGGATGGGAAGTTTCTTCAGCCCCGACATGATACCGTCGCTTGCGACGACATCCGCGGTATGTAATCATTCATAAATTATTCACATTACATTACCGCCCGAAAATGCTACGCTCAAAACGAACCGCCATAAAATTTATTTAATACGTGTACCATAGCGTTCGACCTTCGCGTACCACCGCGGCGCTTTGCGGAAAAAGAATGATGAGATTGTTTCGATTTGAACAAGATAACGAGATCTGTTATTCAAAACTAGTCCTGAAGGAATCGTTTAGCTAGATGTACATCTACAACGTACCGACGCCAACATAGTTAGCTATGTTTGGTCCTCATTTTGCAAGAATTTATTAGAAGATAATAACACAATTTACCGTTTCTATAACTGACTGGTGTGCATTTGTATTCATGCAACAGATTTTAGAAGAATTTTTGTAATCTGTTAACTTATGTATGACATATGCACTCAAACAATATTGAACTTTTGTTACCACAGCTTACGTTTATTACTATCATCGCTAAACTCAATGAACCTGCGGATTTGAGTAAGCCAAAATGGAATATGAAAAGTTATTCGACGTTGTTATTCGGAATTTGGGTAAATCTTCGGAATATTAAGCGAGCTTTCTATGCAATTATGAAATGAACTTCGAAATCTGTAACTTTCAGCACATTGCACGTATCCAAGCTAATTTTACGATCAGCTCCCTACCGAATGTACTATCACAACGTGGATATGGCAGGATTAATGCAAGAAAGGAATTTGAAAATGATGGAGAATTTCAGTAATTACAAGCTTTTACCCGCGTCTTAGCTCGTGTTGATGTCCTAAATGCGTGTCAAGAAATGATTAACCACATAAACAATTAAACTTTAGAAACCTATCTCTATATCGGCATGAAGCTGAAAAACATAGGAAAACTTATATACGTCGTGGTTCTGCCACTGATCGTATAAATGGACAGGTATC
Organism: Agrilus planipennis; assembly: GCF_000699045.2. NCBI lineage: Eukaryota > Metazoa > Arthropoda > Insecta > Coleoptera > Buprestidae > Agrilus > Agrilus planipennis. The sequence goes on along the minus strand of NW_020439071.1, from coordinate 181,780 downwards.
GGTTATAAACGAAATGGGAAACCAATTTCTTTTCCAACTTTCATTTTTACGAAATTCAATTTGAAGAGCAAAAATCTTAAAAAAGAAACGACGCTGTCATGTTTCATTTTAAAGGTCTCCTTCTCCGATGGATGCTATTTACGCAAAGATATTCGAACGGTTATAATATCTAATAAAGTCGAGTTTGATGGAAACCGATTCGCATTAAATTAAACCGGAGAATAGAGTCTAAGGTATCGAGAGGCCCTCTGAAAAGAAGTGATTACGAGCGTGGCACTTTTTCAAAGGAACAAATTTGCATACAAAATGGAATTTCCTCTGCGGTCTCAGACCGAAAGGTAGTCAATTTCAAGCAGTAGCATTACCGACCTGTAGAAAAGGAATTTAATTTAGGATTTCCTTCCAATACTTCATTTTCTTTATTTGGCTTCTTTCCCGAATTTTTAATGAATACCCGGAATGCCGGTATAATTTCAGCGGGTTAGTTGAAGAACGCAGCTACGAAAATTTATGTGTGTCAAATGGGAAGGACACTTCCGGTTGTGGCTTTCTCGACAGCGCCCTCTTGGCAAACGAAACACTGCAGAAAACCTACACTCCTAACTATTACATGATTGTGGTAAATCTTTCATAGTATAGAAACTGCGAGCTAGCAAACGACACTTAGATTGAACTTATTTCCTTCAAGAGTTCTTCGTCTTCTATTTTCGTTTTACTTTTTAGCCATTACTTGTAAAAAATTTCACGAATTTTACTGCAGAGGGTGACATTTAAAATAATTGGCTTTTATGTGACTGTTAGAAATCAAAGAAGTTAAGTACATCTTACAGATTTGTACGTAATTGCAATTACTTATCAATTGAATATTTCAGTGAAACAATGATTGCCATTTGATTTATAAATACAAAGGATAACTATAAGATTATTTAGTAACATTTTGTAACAAAATTGGAAGCTGTAGACAACGCTACAATCGTGTTGTATAAAACTAACAGCATTTATTTGACATACGACTACTAATTTTGTTTTTCAGTGGCATCACTCCAACTTAAGTTTTACTTAATATAGTTAAACAAGCACGAATTCGTAGGAAATAAATTATGAACGTTCTAATGATTTCTACAAAGTCTGAAAGAGCTGTAGCATAAGTGACTGACAGTTAGTGCGTACGAAGCTTCTGATTTTCGTAAACAATGCATAATTTTGCATAATTTCTTCGAAAACTCTCAACTCCCAGCTTAAACTCGAATAGTTTTAATGAAGCTAAAGGATAACGACAATGACGACGTAACGTGATGAAATTAACTAAAGTTTTCGCAGTTTACCGTTTAACAACATGCGAATGCACGGCAATCTACCGAAAATTTTCCAGAGAACACAAAATGCAATTTTGTTTAGAAAGTTTGACATATATACGTATATTAAAATATGCACGTATAGAAAAATAAGCTCTTTTTTGAATAATAGTGAAACTGTATTAAATTTCATTAAGTACATCGCCATCTATAGAAATGTTGGTGATAACTACTATTTCATATTACTGACAAAAAGATACTGCTCTCTTCAAAAAGTTCATTACTGTATTACGAAAAAAAAAGAAATTCACGTTTAATCTTTGCATTTCCCGAAAACTACAACATTTCATATCCTTGAGTAATATTGGCCTTCTTATGCTTCTCTTATCCACTCCTGTTTTCTGTTCCGAATATCTCTCTAAATAGCCTTTTACGTCTCAAAAAGTCCTGGATTACTGTAATCCAGTTATACTCATGATAATGGCCGCGTCGGCCGAAACAATATTCTTGTGACAATAAATTTTATAAAAACATCCTTGTGTATCCTTATTTCCAAAGATTCGGCACACAAGACTTATACTGAAAACTGAAAAAAGCTTTTGCAAAATCTTCGTTTTTGTACGTATTAGGCACTTATCCTGCGTGAAGGCAAATTGTTTGCACGTTTGTTTAACAATGTCGTGTAAATAATCAAATGTCCATGAAGTTAATCCCGCTGTAATGGCTCTCGACGAGTAAACAAACACGACATTGTATCCGTCGACAAAACCAGAAACTGTTTGGAATGCAAACTGACTGTTTTTGCTCACAACTTCGAAATGAAAACGTACCGGAAGCGTGCGCTTTACAGAAAATGCAAATTTTTACGCTACATTAACACCATTTGACGAAAAGGAAAACTAAAGGACTGTTTTTATTTATGAATTGCTGCCATCAACGCGAAATACACAGTTAAAACGACTTCTAGTTTAGTCTATGCAAATAATTGGGGTTTAAAGGAAAAACGAGGATAATATCCAAGAGCAGGGAGTTTTTCCATTACAATAATTATGAATTTACAAGTATCTACGAAAAATATACAATCTCTGTATCTACTAAGTTTAATATAAACAAATAGATAAAATTTAGCTAAGATTAATTACCTGATGACATAATTAAATATCAAATTGATAACAAAACGTTTATGTTTTTAACAGGATTGACAGAAATGATTTTGCATTTCTTTTAGCGCCTTTTCACAAGAATAAAAATCTATAAAATGAAATTCTGATGCTAACTATTTATTCTTTTCGCATTGGTTAAATGAAATATTTACATTAAAAGACATATGCAACACTAACAGCCTTAATATTTTTTCACCAAGGGTGTCTACGGTGTTTATTTATGGAGCAGCTCAAACCGCTGCAAGTTTAAAACGTCGCTCTCCTTGAATTATTTAATATAACATTTCTCGTTATGATTGAAAGTTTGTTAACTCAAAGCCCACGCGGAAAATGTAAATGTAAGTATTTAAACGGGTTGCCGCTGAAAGTTTTCACCTGTTTCTTCACCAACCCTAAACGTTTAAATCGTTTAAATTTGTTGTGAAGGTTAACAAGCTGAAACGGTACGAGCAAAACCTGTTGAGGCAAAGTTTTTAAGGACGTTAATTAAATAATTAACAAGAAACTTGGGAACTCAAACGGGGTAGAACAACGTGTATACCCTCCGGTCTAGTAATTATGAAGAGTTGTCTTTCAAGATATTACAATTTTGTTTAATGTTCATTAAGAACATTTAACATACGTATGTATAACAGGTAGGTCCTCGTTTGAAGAGGATTACTTTAGAGAGAATCCTAGCAAATGGTATTGTGGTCATTACTATGTGACTAGTAAAACTTATAATCCTTTTTTGTCGTAGGTGGTTATAGAATGAATAAAAATAACGTTAATATAAAATAACTCACCCTGTATGTAGAAGTAGGTGGTCCTGTTACGAAGGTTGTGCATTATGGGTCGAGCATTCTCGAATGTTATCGTTTGCAAATGGTTGTATCGAAGATCAAGGAAGTAAATGGCTGGAATTCCATCGAAAACGTTGTTAACCAACGTTGTCAGGTTGTTGTGGCCCAAATCCAATTTTCTAAGATGAGTCAATCCTGCAAAAGCCCTGTCCGAAATAAACTCGATATCGTTTCTTTCCAAAATCAATTCCTGTAAAAAAAAGGACAATATTTCTTCGGACCTTTAAAAATTAAAAAATACATAGTTTGCTTATCCTTTTCGTAGTAAAAGCATTAAATTTTCACCTACAGGCTGACCAAACCACATATAAATTTTTATTTTTGTAACAATGCTATATTGACAGAATTTTGTTATTATCGCAGGTTGTTTAAGTCTCTACGTAAATTTTCATAAAACTATTCCATTTTTACTTACCTCAAGAACCCACAATTCTGCGAAGGTTAGATCGCCAAGCCTGCTGATATTGTTGAAACTTAAATCCAATCGTTTTAGTTCACTTAAACCGGTAAATGTGTCTTTCGTAAGTACAGTAATAAAATTATCCTTCATTTCCAGTTCTACAAGGTGAGACAGATATCTGGAACACAACAGAAAAATTGATAACTAATTTATATAATAGACGAGATAGGTTCTCAGACATCAAGAGTTGAAGTTGGAAGCAGGAACAGGAGATAAGAGGGGTAGAGGTAGATATAGATTAGATTACTGTTCACAAATAATCAAGGATGTGGGATGTTTTAGTTTCAGGGAAATGGTAATTATTATGTGAAATATAGGGATTGTTTAAATAGTTTTATAACTTGCCTGAATGCGCCTTCTTGTATAAACGACAAATTGTTGTGATTAATTGTCAGTTTTTGAAGATTAGGCAAATCGACAAATACATCTTTTTGCAGTTGGTAGATTCGATTCTCATTGAAATTAATCTCAGTCAGATTAGGAAGATGTGCGACAGCATGGTGGTCCAAGTTTGCTATCTGACTTCTGGGCAGTGTTAATTCTCGTAATTCCGTTAAGTTAGCAAAAGCGTACGGATGAATGACGTCGACATTTCCGTAGGAAATCATGAGTCTCTTTAGATCTTTCAGATATTCCAACGCTTTAGTTGGAATGAAGCCAAGCTGACCGTCAGGTCTTACAATGATTTTCAACTCGGTCAGTCGAGGTTGCGAGGAGAACAGGAACCACACCTCGTGGTCCTTTGCCAGACTTCCGAAAATCCAACATTCGGTATTGGTAACATTGCCGGGAGCCGTACCACCATGACAAAAACACCTGAATGCAGCTGTGTTATCTTCTATTGTGCATAAGTTGGAAAAGCCGACCTGATGAGTGTTGTTCTTTTCACGTTTTGGTTCTTTCGCCTTTCTGGTCTTTATGCTTAAACACGTCGAACTTAATGATGCTAGTATATACAACACGACGATTAGTCTTGTCGAATACTTCATTGCAGCTTGAAGCCTGAAACAAGGAATTGATTTAATAATCTCTAGGCAATGTACTAAGTACTTTCAAAAATATAGGAGATAGGAATAGCTCCTGAGCTTAACTAGGAGTAACTACTTCTGAGTATTACTGGAGGACGTTTTTAACAAGGGGAAATAAAGAAAGATTATGCACCACTTACTTTATATGAATGTAGAAATAATTTAGCAAAGGTTTGATGATTAAATATATGAAATTTAAAAAATGTTGCACTCATGTTATCTTTTTGTATGCATAATGGGCGTTTTCAATAAATAAATAAATAATCTAAAGGGCAAAAAGGAAGGAACAAGAAAATCCAGAATCTCTTCCATTTGAAAATTTTCTTTTGCATTTCCAATGTAATACAGCAGGGACTTTCCTGTAACCCCAGAATAAATTATGAATATACAAATAGAAACTGTAATCCTTTAACATTTCAACTTTTAGCAGTTTCCTTTTTGATCACGGCAATACAGTCCCTTTTCAGGAATATTTTTTCTGATTATTCGTAACTATCTACTTATAATTTTAATGATCATAATACTACGAAGTTTAGATGTCTCTTGGGCTTTACTAATTGCCTTATAATTTAAAATTATTTTATTACACCGCAATTTCTTATAATGAAATTTAGGTCAGACGTGATTCTTAGTGAAATTACTCACATTCGAGATTTTCACGATTTTCCTCTCTCTAAGATTTATCTATTGGTTAATTCGTGCGCCATGTTAACCTATTTCTGTATTTACCTCGAGCAATGTCTGTCAGGCACAAAGGGCGATAAAATCGATCGCGTAAATTAATAGGAAGAAAACTTTGAATTCACTTCATTAACTGACTTAAAGTCAATTATGTTTGCATTCAGGTGCATGTTAAGGCGGAACTCTAATTAATCGGTGCACCCCAATTTAGTTCCTGTTTTCCAACCGCACCTCGGCCGGGGTGTTGAACAAGCTGGTGCAAAGTTTCTAGGTAAACGCTAAGAAACAGAATTTTAATTAACTTGCCGCGATGATTACTTCTTGGTAATAATCGAAATCTGCCATTTATTGACGAGTAATACTAGGGGAAGACCAATTTCGGTTTCGAAAAGAGTAACGCGGAGGGTCATTCTACCTAACCTAAGGCTAACGTTAGAAAAAGGAAAGAGCATACACAGAATCCGTAGATTTAGAAAAATACATAGTTTGTATAAAGAGAAATAGACAGTTATAGGGGTTGAGCAATAACGTAGGGAAGTAAATATTAGGAAGGGAGACAGATAAGGATGCCGTCACCGCTGCTTTTTAATCTATACATCGAATAAGAGATCAATATGATTAAAGACAGGACAACTGCAGGGATAGATTTACATGAGCAAAAGATTAGTATGCTTAGATTTGCAGATGATGTAGCAGTATTAGCATATAGCAAGGAGGCGTTAGAGATAGTTTTAAATAAAATGAAAGCGGTATTGACAAAACAGTATTGTATGAAAATAAATAATGTAAAACAAAAATATTGGAATGAAAGGGAAGAAAAAGTAGCAAAAGAGCGATTATACAGATAGGAGACGAATGATTAGAAGAAGTGGCTGATTTTCGGTATCTATCGGAAGTCAAATACCTCAGGATGGAAGGAGGAGTAGAGATAGAAAACAGAGGATAGCGCAGGGTCGAGTCGTCTTCACCAAAAAGAAATCACTTCTATGCTAGCGAACGGTCAATTTAGAAATTCGAAAAAGGTTATTAAAGGTATTTATGACTGGAGTGCGGCGCTGTACGGGTGTGAAATATGAACGATGAGCGAAGCGAAAAAGAAATGTGGTGTTACAGGTGATACTGTTAGATAGAGAAGGTTATAAATGAAGAGGTATTAGAAAAACAGAGGGCGCTATGGAAATCAATAGGAAATAGTCGAGATAGGCTGGTAGGAGTATAGGTAAACCTGGATTAGATTACTTTTGACAAATAGTTAAGGATTTTCTAGTTTTAGTGAAATACGAAGATTAGCCCGGTATATGAACTGACGATCTTATGCTGATGATGATAAAAAATAATACCTAACGCTTAAGAGATAATTTACCTTTTCTGAAGTTATATGAAATAAATTTTATCAAAATTAGTAATCCCGTGTAATTAATTGCTCAATAAAGACCCAACAAAGCTGTTTTTAAACCTGATCGTTTGCAGGAGCGGCACGTGAATGTACCTATCGATTACAAGAGAAAAGAACATAAAAAAGAAAGAACTTTCTTCCTTTAAATGACTGACTTTTGAAAGATTTAAGTTAGGTAAAGATCTCTTCAATCAGCTAATTAGCTAAAACACATATAGCAAAGGTTTTAATTGGTTTTGATTTCATTCTAGTGTAGTATCTACTATTGTTAACTGAAAGCCAGAAAAACTAAATTAGTTGGTTGAATAAATTGCACTAGTGCTACGTATGACACCTAGTTTTCAAGATACCTTTTCATAAAATTTTCCCTATGAAGACGTTTTACAGGGTAGTTAGAAAACAATTTCTGGCAAAGGTTGCTATGAGAATCCTGTTGTATAGGGTTAAGATAATAACTTCCTGAATATAATGGATAGGTATCCTTTACAATTATGTGAGATGTCCTATTTCTAGGAAAATAGGGAATATGTTCTATCGTAACAGGTCCGTAAGACTATTATCGTATAAAGTGTTCTCTTCACTACTTCGTCAAAAACGGAAAAATATTTTCTGTGAGGCATTTTAAAATGAGCATACAGCCACAGAAAAATTGGATCGCAAATTGAGTTTTAATAACGAACCTTCAATCTGCTGGTTACGAATATATATGGAAAATAGTTTTTCATTCAACGTTCGTAATTGATTGTGAAATAATGAGAAATTTGAACGGGAAAATGGTCCTCCAAACATGCAGGGCTGCTATCAAAATAAATTCTAATTCTCTGCTCGTTATTGAAATCGTTTTATTGCGTCCTAACCGCGAGCAAGCCTGGTGAATTTCAACAGACTTTTCTATTTCCTACTTTTTAAAAATGAATAATACAACTCCAATCCAGAACTCGGAGTTCATCAATTTAACATGCTCAAATTTCATCATAAGTATTGGAATGGTAAGCATCTGCAGATATATCTACTGAAATTTTGCAGTTTCTGTATTTATCGAGCATTCACAAAAAGTAAAATAGTTAATTACTTAAAGTATCATCTCTCTTGTAGTTGTTAGGATTAGGATTACCTACGTACAAAATCAAGGACTTAATCTCTTTAGTGTTGTCAACATCTACCACTTTTAAGTATTATAGCTGTTAATTGCAAAGACAACTTAAAACATAATGCAATTGAAAATAAAAATGAGATGTTATGTTATTATCATTTACAAAAATTAAAGAAAGAATAAATACAGTTGTGGTGAGTTTTAATATGGTATATTGTCTTACAGATAGAAGATTCCTGAAACCAACAATTAATTAAAAGAACTAAGAATGTTAGTTATTGCAAGTAGTTGAATGGATTCTTAGGAAATTCAAACCTCGCATTTGCTAGTACTTATTATTATTCTTCACAAATGCTCAAGCAAAGCGTAAAAATTCTCTCTAGTGGCAATTAAAGTAATTGAACCAGGCAACGGGTTACTGTGGAATTTTTTAATAAAAAATATATATATATCTAAGCATTTTTAATCACGACGCTACCATTTATAGTGTAATCGAATATAAAATAGCGCTTTCTGTTCCTGAAATTTAACACAGAAGTGCGTCAGAGACTGAGAATATTGGATGATGGATGACAAATATTTGTGAACAGAAGTAAATGACCAATAAGGGACAATAAAATGGGAAAATACTTCACTAATTAGCACCGCAAATAATTGACCATTATTTCATTTAATTTTTCATACTATCTATACTTTCTTAAATACTTCCAACTTTATTTGGGATCTTGGTACGATTTAATATTCAAAATGAGTTTCATCAAAAAGGTCGTCCGTCCTAAGACTAGTTAGACATGCACCTCCACTCTTTCCGATCTTGAGCTAAACTTCGCATTTCCCTAAAACTTGAACAACCCACATCCTTAACTATTTGCGAACAGTAATCTAATCTAAGTCTACCTCTACCCCTCTTAACTCCTGTTTCTGCCTCTAATATGTCACTGACTAGACCTTCATGCCTTACAGGGTGTCCTACCAACCTATCTCGCCTATTTCTTATTAACTTCCGTAGAGTCCTCTGTTCTCCTATTCTCTCTAATACCTCTTCATCTCTAACCTTCTCTATCCACGGTATCCTCATCATTCGCCTGTAACACCTCATTTCTAACCATTTTTTCGGCGCCCACTGTCCATGTTTTGTCACTATAAAAGTATGCGTTATTTGTATCCGATCACTATTGCTGGTATCCCCTCCGCATATTGCAGGGAAACGGCATTGAAATAGTGAAAACTGTATAAAAAAGTTCAACGAATTTTATGAAAAAATACTGCAGGACTGTTTTTAAGTTTCATAGCATTCAATTTAATTTAGGTCTGACCAATATGCCTGCCTATAATATGGTTTGGTCGGATTTAATTTAATAATCTTTTGATCATCATTTCCACATTTCGCGTATAGGAAAGCATCCCCATTTACAACTAGGAAACGTCCACTTAAACCTAAACGGAAACAGAGAAGATCGCCTCAAAAGCGATTATTAATTTCTGATTTTGTAACGTACGTGATGCTACAGACGGTAATCCACGTAGTTGCCTTAGTAACCCTTTGTAAATCCCGCAAAAGCAAAAAAGCGAGCCTTTGAAACGAATTAATAGAAATTTTTAATTAGAATTCAGTCCTTGTGCTTCTACATTTACTAATTGTAGAATTGCAGGTAACAAGCTTATGCTACTATTCCCGTGCAAAACACTTGTTCTGGTCTAAATAGAAATCATGAAAGAATTGCGTTTGTTTAACTGAAATCAACAAGTTATTGAATCAATAAAACAAAGGAATTTATAGAAAGGTGATAAAGACAAGGAGAACTCGATGTTGTATCAAAGTTAATTCATTTACTGTAACTATTCAACGATAAAAACCTCCCGATAATCGAAATTCATTGATTATGTCATTATTTTCAATATCACTGAATAAAAAAGGGCGGGAGAACTGTTAGGGGAAGATCAATTTAAGTTTAGAAGAAATAGAGGAAATAGATCTACGGGGAACAATAGAGAAAACGATAGAAAAAAGAAAGAGTGCGTACATAGGATTTAGAAGTCAATAAGAAACAGGGGAGATAGGTTGGTAAGATACCTTCTCAGACATGAAGGTCTGGTTAGAAACATTTTAGAGGCGGAAACAGGAGTTAAGAGGAGCAGAGGTACATCTAAATTAGGTTACTGTTTGCAAATAGTTAGGAATGTGCGATGTTCTAGTGTTAGGGAAATGCGAAGATTAGCTCAGGATAAGAAAGACTGTAGATGCTTGTTCAACCAGTCTTAGGACTGACGACCTCATGATTATGAATCGTTAAACTTGAAGTAACAAGAGTATCATTACCTCTATTTTTTTGTAAAGTGCGAGAACGCTATTTCAAAGGAATAGGATTCAGTGTGCCAAGCGCATCCACCATAAATAAACTAATAAATCAATTTCAATTTTATGGCATAATATTTTTTACATTTAGACTTATTTGTAGTAACTTAATCACATAACTTAGTTCTGATTATGATAAAACAAATTGTATTGGAACATAATAGCGAATCTTGTAGCATTAATGTACAAACTGATCCTAGTTTAGCTATTCTAATTTACCTATGACGAAAAATTTCAGAGCTTTTCTGATTTAGCTGTGTTTTAATGAAATTATATTATTATGTATTATTGGGATGTTGTAAAGGGTACAATAATCACAAAACGGTGAAAACTATCGTTAATATAAAACGTAATGTTTTTTCTTTACGTCTTGAAACGAGATTGCTAGAAAAGAAGGAATGGGATACTCAAAGACGAAGATTAAGATGAAACAGAAAGTATGACGAAAAGAACGAATTTTCATTTTATAGTTATGGACAAGGTCTCTCGTATTATTCGTGTTGCCAGAAGTGCTTTCATTCACCCTTACAGCGAAATGTTGAATAATCATGAAAGTTAGACAAAATGAGTTCCTATAACTGAGATAGCTGATGTTCGTTTGAAGCATTTTTGTTTCAATCTTGATGCTTCTTCTTCGTATAGAAGGGATATCATAAAATGTTATGAATAAGGCAATCTGTCGTTATGACTCATGACGATAAGATTAACAAACACTTCAGATAATTCCATTAATAACTTTTCTGAATGAATCTATCATTTACCTACTTAAGTAGATCATTTAATCAAATCAATGATAAAGGAGTTACTTTCGGTGTAGATGTTATGAATTTTTTTTTTTTATTTTGAATGCTACTGTAGTTGGTGATGTACTCCATTACAGTTTCCTTTGCGTAATCGTAAGTATAAACAGGAAGTCTATTTATAGCAACTTGCCATCCCTTGATTCGGTTGGGGTTGACTTCCTTTTTATCCTGCACACGACACACGTAGATACTTCGAAAGTTTCTGGTTCGGCTTAACTATCTGCTCCTGCTGTAGGGAATTTATTGCCTCTTGTGCCCGAAACGTCGAGGACGTAGTAGACAGTGGCGCAGCTCTAACGGTAGCTAATTAGGGCATCTTAAAACGGATGGCACCTTAAGTGGGCTTTTAGTTCACCGTAGCAAGCTTTTGTTTATGATCCCTCCTTCCTTATGCCATTTAATACAATTAGAAAAAGAAGTGGGCGCTACTCAGAGTCGCAGGAACCGGGAAATTGCCCTAATGGTCGAAACGCTTTAATCCCAATTTAAGTCTGCGTTTTTATTTACGGTAAATAAACGCATTCATCATTATCATTTGCTTCATATTGATCTATTTATCACATTATTTTGATATAATTCTTATTAAATATTGTTTCTGAAACATGTTAACCAATAAGGTAGAATACTAAGAAAGATTCACTAAAAAACCTTTAATTTGCTGTGCTTTAAGAACTTTCATGTATATCAATATATCTTACTTTCAATTGTTTTATTATTAATATTTTGAGTTTATGTATTTTTATTATAAGTATTAATTGTTGTATAATTATAAAAATATTTGTATTGTTAGCAGATATGAAGTCAAGTTGTCTCAATCTCGTCGTGATATTAAATCAAAATTCGAAGGTGGCTCAATCGCTGAATGAATTTGATGATTGGGTGATTAAAAAGGGGAAGTACAGGCATATTTTCGTAAAAATGGCATGCAGTTGAACCAATCTCAATTACTTCTACTTTGAAATTCAACATGATCCAAAGAATCTTTGCTTATTTCTCTTAAAGCCACATGAGCAATTTTGTCATTTATTATAATTACAGCCATGGTTTTTCATGGCCGAATGTATAGCTTAATAACCACCAATGCTTTATTACGTATTAACATTGTATTAGTAGCGCAAATTGTTACATTTCATATGAATTTGTTGTAAATTAAAATGTTGTATAGGCCTACACACACAAACTCTGCAATATCCAATTAGCCCTTTCTATTGTATGGTGGGTTAATTAGGTACATTTGTAGGGTTGCCTGTTCCTCGAACTAATGTTATAATTAACACGTGCATTATTTATTTTTGGAATTATTCGTGTAACTTCCAATTGTGTTGCTTTAACAATGTATTGTCTAACCCTTAACTACTCTGGCTGCACACAAGCGCATATTATTCACCCACTGCAATAATTTACGGACGCCCATGCAACTATACACCCCTTTATTATTATTATTACAGTGACAAAATGTTTGTAGGTTGTTTTAGATAAAGTCAGAAATTATACTTTATAAGTGTTTTGTTTAGATTAGTCAAAAAAGGGTAATATGTCCCCATATCTTAAGGAAGTATTCTCCAAATTGTAATCTTCACTGTAACCAACATATAGATTAGTAGGTACATAAGTATGTGCAAACAGGTTTTCAAGAGTCAAGTTGATGCTTGCCTATTAATTTCAGAGAAGCGATTTATTTCAAACAACTAAGTATATATTATTTTCAATCGTCTTTTATAAATAGTTATTTTTAATTATTTGAATAGTTTAGACTATTTTCTATTTTGAACCTACAAAAATTCAGACACCATCTCATTTCCCATAAAATACTTGAGCTTTTGTTTTTAATACAAGGAAAACAGAGATATTCCTTTTCAGAGCAATTTTACATAGAGCGTAAGAATGTTTGATTTTATTTGTTATCATTAAACCTGATACACGTCTTAATTCCTTTTCTTATCATTTTTTATCAAAAAAAACTACAGCTAATTTTACAGAGTTTGACCTTTCCAAATACATTCCACCTTTAGCTTTTGGCCTTAAGTAACTCTATTAACGCTAGCACGAAATTAAAGCTTGATTGTGCCTACATATGTACATGTATCTAAGAAGCATATTCGAGACACCTAATTGAAAGGTATGACACAGTTTGTTAAAGCAGGTTCGTTATTTAATATTTAAGAGTGAAAAGTTTCAACGTGAAATCTTACAATCTTATGTCACGATGTTCAATTGAGTACATTATACACATCCAGAGCTTCAATTCTGTCGTTTTATAAATATAATAAACTCCACGGAAGCGCTTACTGAAATCTTCGAGAAAGAGGAACTAGAAAACTCACATTGCCTCGTAAGTAAGTGCTTTAGACGTTCGTTTAAATCGGTCATATTTTACGTCAAAATGCTCCCTGGTTTTCCTCTGTCGATCCTGAAGATTCCGCAGATTGCTCTCTTGCAGAGGAAGCCATTTTCCTTTCCGGGAGACGTGTCTTTCTGATGTCGCGTCGACTTTCAATCGTTAAGTATTACGCGACACTTTTACTAAATATTTTTTTTTCTATTTGTTATTAAGATAAATTTAATAGATTCGATATATTTGACACAGAAACCAGAGAAGTATAATTTAGAATGTCATAGATTTACACGATACTTTTACTTTTAATCACAATTTTAAGTCCATCTTTTTTTTATAAGTTATAAAAAATTGAAAGCCGTCACTTCCTGTAATGTATGTATCCGGTTGGAAAATTACCGAGACATTCAAGTCATAAGACGACATACTCTTTCGATGCGATCCATCAACGGTTTTCATACAGCATTATAATATTGAAATTGGTTCGAAATGGAAAAATAATGGACAGCAGAAATGGTTTTCGGAGATAAGGGTGAGCGCGTAGTATGTTCAATTTTCCTTTTAAAATATTGACAGGAGAAAATTTAAATGTGCCGCTTATTTTACGAGAGAGAGAGAGGGATAGAGGGACTGGCAACAGTGAAAAATTACCTCTTGGCCAGACAACTTTTTTTAGAGACCGATAAAAGAATTACTCTGGAGAAAGGAAGTTTCGCAAAAAGGCACATGGGCGATATAATAAATAATTTATAGTATCATCCATGGTGCTCTGGTTATCATATAAACTTTTTATAAACCGTCGAGTGAAAAGCGCCCCAAGAACAAAGACTGCAATAAATCATGTCCGCAGCGGTGTTGACGAAAGAGGCCGTGGAAAAAAAAGGGAAAGCGGCAACGGAACATAATAGAGAGATAAGATGTTGTGATTTATGCATTTAATTTTTGTAAAAGTGGTGACAACTTGTAATACAAATTTGTTTGTCCCGAAAACAGGGCGATAAACTAATTAGATACATTTTTAAACAGGAGACATCCCTTTGACTGATTAAAGTCAAATAAGATGGGACAGGAGAGGTGACGACAGCAGGAATTTTCCCTGAATCACGAGTTCTTATACGAATAAGAATGAAGAAAAACAGGTCGTGCATTAGCTAATGGAAAGACGTCGGAATAAGAAAACCGCATCTTTCAAAGTTAACCATATTACACATTTTCCTTTAAATAAATAATTATTATTATTACATACATTATTAGAATTACTGCATCTATAGTGGAATTACGATACTGACTGCAACTGAAGAATTCAATAGTACTGCGTTGATAATTACTTGATTACTTCCCGAAGACTCGGCAGTCTCAACTTGTCAACGCAGTACCACAGTTGCCGACGATCTTCTGGACCTAACAGTTCATTTTAGCTAACAACCCTTCAGCTTTAATCATAATTCTACCACTACTGTTTCTTTTAAGATGAAAAGGCAACGAAAATTAAGTGTTTTTAATATTAATTTTCTCGACTACACCCATGAAGCTAAAAAAATCTCGCGCGTTTCTATATGTCTTCTAAGGCCGAGTTTATCTTCATCTAGCATTTGTTTCGTTCTTCTTTTCATGCTTCTCTGTCGATTACAAGTTAAGATTTTTAACGCAAGGGAACTTAATAATATTTAACGGCAATATATTCTCTAAGAGAAGTGGAAGATCGAAGGATATAAGCCTCTTCAAAGAAAGACAGTAACGCAATAGGAGATAAAGCGGCACTTGTATGTAACGAGCAATCTAAACAGATAAAACTAGATCAAAGCAATCTCAGTCTCCATATCAAGTAGGGTGGGTTCCTTTGCCGTCTCTTCAGGCCGCCTCTGCTTGAAAAGTACGTCTCAGGTACTCGACCTGGCACTCGAAAGTCCATTCTCAAACAGAACGAATGGTAAGTAATCTTGAGACGCCTGGAATCAATATACTGTATGCATACTAATCGGAAGCAGAGAGATGGAGAGAACCATCGCGTTCCATGTCTTGATAAAGGCATGAAGTAGCCTCATAATGGAAACTGTTGAGAGCTCTTGAGATACAAGATGTTAAGGAGGTTCTTCTTCAGTCAAAACAAATAAAACTCGCCGGCGTGGAGGTAGCTCAAGGAAGTGGCAGGGCGTAGTCAACGTAATTTTTTACCAGAGATTACACAGGTTTAATAAAAAAGAAACATGTCAGATGGACGACATCTCTACACGAGAAAGTAGATTTGCTCATTCGCTCATTATTTATAAAAACATCCGAATAGACAAGGATGATAACTTATGTGACTGTCGGTGTCCATCATTCTTGCGCAAATGTAAGTGACAAAAATAAAGAATAAAAATTCACCTGAATTGTAAATAAAAGAAAAAAATTCGACGAAGAACGTCTTCCTATGTTCTCGAGAAAAAGTCGCAGGAAATGTGTTTTCTGTTTATCTCTTTATATATATTAAGGTTGGGGCAGATTTGATTCCATTATTGCTTCGGACTTCTTTTGGGTTGCCAATGTCTTTTTCAGATCCGTCACGTTCAAAGGATATAATGGATTACATGTTCAAAGGGGAAAAATTTGTGTTTGTTTGGTCGAGCTTCCCTTCTTGTATAATATATCTGGTTATTTGATATGTATGTGTATATAGCGTGACAGCTTACTTTTATAAATAATTCCGTTTTTTCCTGAAAAATATGCGCTGAAGACTTAATTTTTCGTAAATGA
>NW_020439071.1:159459-165558 GCF_000699045.2 Agrilus planipennis | reverse complement strand
GACGATTTATTTTTATGGAGGATGTTTTCCGAAAAAAATTAACATAAAAAAATGGAAGTTTCGTGAAGTTTAGGTTAATCCTTCAAAGTTGAAATTTGCAAGTGTTTTTGTCATTTTACAATAGATAAATTTCAATCAAAAGAATATAAATTAATATAAATTTTATATTTACTTTTCCAGACTCACCCTTTGAATTTATTTTTTGGTTTTACAAATAAAATATGGCTTATGTAAATGTAACTTTTCTACGTCTTTTTCTCTGTTCACTTTGATAAAATATTAATAATTTTTTATCTATTTTTATTAGGTTATTTGGGTACTGAGTGTACTGAAAGGAACCTATTTCCTTCTTCAGTTCTGCCTGCTTTGATGTTAAAGTAATCCGCTGGTCTTCAGCGGATTACTCCTCAAATTGGAAACGTCCTTTTTGATGTTGTTACAGTTTAATTAGTTCCTAGTAATAAACCTACGTCAAACGGGGAAGCTCGAGAAAAAATAAATAAATAAATAAATAAGGACAGCAAACGAAAGATAAAGTGAATCGCTCAGTTGCTTGAAAAAATTTCTCGTTTAATACCTTTCCCTGCGAAACCCAGACCCGGACAATAAAAAGAAATTTATTTATCTACATCCACTGACACAAATATCAAAACCTTATGATTTGATTGTGAGAAGTTATAAGTAAACATCATCTTATCGATATCTGTGATACTTAAATGCAATTTCATTTCTAAAATAAATTAGGAAATAATATACCTGATATATAAATTCTTATGGTAAACTTAAAATTTTATCTTTATTCTTTTTTAATAGTCAAAGACACAAAAATAAATTTTCAAAGTTGAATATCGAAAAGAAATGCTTCATTTTGTTTCTAAAACGTTCTGATACTACATAAATACGTATATTTAAGCACTAAAAAGTCAGTTTCAACCGATTTTAGTCAGAAAGGCAGAACATATCACTTAAAATTTGCATATCCAACTATAAACAACTATAAGATAAAATAAATAATAGTGAACATTTAAAGCATATCTTAACTGACTCAAAAATACAGTTGAAATTGCCTACTCCATGGGGATGAATTTTGAAGTATGTATTGATTTTAAGTAGTCTCTATAGAAGAACTATTGATTTATTTAAATTTTTAAGCATTGGAGTAAATTTGGGTAATAGTAAGAAAGTCAAACGATTATTCAATACTGGTAGTTCCACATTGAGTCAATAAATTAATTAATTACTTAACACAAATGATTTTATGGTCTACATTTTTATTTATTTGTGAATGTGCACATTATATAAGTCTTTTTCACAATAACGAATCTTTCGTAAGTTAAATAGGANTTTTATCTATTTTTATTAGGTTATTTGGGTACTGAGTGTACTGAAAGGAACCTATTTCCTTCTTCAGTTCTGCCTGCTTTGATGTTAAAGTAATCCGCTGGTCTTCAGCGGATTACTCCTCAAATTGGAAACGTCCTTTTTGATGTTGTTACAGTTTAATTAGTTCCTAGTAATAAACCTACGTCAAACGGGGAAGCTCGAGAAAAAATAAATAAATAAATAAATAAGGACAGCAAACGAAAGATAAAGTGAATCGCTCAGTTGCTTGAAAAAATTTCTCGTTTAATACCTTTCCCTGCGAAACCCAGACCCGGACAATAAAAAGAAATTTATTTATCTACATCCACTGACACAAATATCAAAACCTTATGATTTGATTGTGAGAAGTTATAAGTAAACATCATCTTATCGATATCTGTGATACTTAAATGCAATTTCATTTCTAAAATAAATTAGGAAATAATATACCTGATATATAAATTCTTATGGTAAACTTAAAATTTTATCTTTATTCTTTTTTAATAGTCAAAGACACAAAAATAAATTTTCAAAGTTGAATATCGAAAAGAAATGCTTCATTTTGTTTCTAAAACGTTCTGATACTACATAAATACGTATATTTAAGCACTAAAAAGTCAGTTTCAACCGATTTTAGTCAGAAAGGCAGAACATATCACTTAAAATTTGCATATCCAACTATAAACAACTATAAGATAAAATAAATAATAGTGAACATTTAAAGCATATCTTAACTGACTCAAAAATACAGTTGAAATTGCCTACTCCATGGGGATGAATTTTGAAGTATGTATTGATTTTAAGTAGTCTCTATAGAAGAACTATTGATTTATTTAAATTTTTAAGCATTGGAGTAAATTTGGGTAATAGTAAGAAAGTCAAACGATTATTCAATACTGGTAGTTCCACATTGAGTCAATAAATTAATTAATTACTTAACACAAATGATTTTATGGTCTACATTTTTATTTATTTGTGAATGTGCACATTATATAAGTCTTTTTCACAATAACGAATCTTTCGTAAGTTAAATAGGAGTATAAAATAATTACGGCAGCAACACGTAGGTATAATTATAATAATGAGAAAAGTGCAGGGTTCCGTAATGAATGGAAATTAAGATTTAAACGGCGCAGTGTAGGTAATGGTATTGAAGAAAAGACGAATAGCAATTTAAAAGAAAGCGACACCAATTTCACGACATTAAATAAACAATCGCATATTAACGAAACACATATTTTAGGTCGTGATTGCCTTGACGTGAAGGGCAGGTTGACCAAATAACCAGTAGTAGGAAACGTCCCACTTATGTCTTATCTATTTGGAGTGCTAATTAAAAACGGTGCTACAACGACTACGATTAATATTTTCGTTGCCAAAACATCTCGGCACTACAATGAAAATTTGCTAATTTTTATGTAAATAGATAAGATTGTATCATATCACGAATGGTGTCCCTTTGTATAAAAACATTGGTACCCACTTGAAGTGCTAATTGTTGGTGAACAACTGGGTGGTACATAATGAAACTATTCTTGGTTTTGGCGGCATTGTTTGTTACAATCTTTGGTAAGTACTAAGAAGGTATGAGATGCAAAACTAGCAGTAACAGGTACAAATATGGATGAGAATATTATAGAAGAATCTCCTGTGGTTAGTCTGTCGTTAATATTTAATTAACACTAGTTTAAAACTAATAAAAGTTAAATTTTGTTAAATTATGTTAAACTAGATTTTGGAAGAGAATTATTTTTCTGAATTTGAAAATAAGGGAAACATAAAATTACTGAATAGATCTGTAAATATTTTATGAGCAATTTTGTTAAAACTTCCCTTTAAAGAACATCTAACAACTGTTTATATGACAGACAGAACAAACAGAATAGCTCAAAACCCCAACGCCAAAACACGACACTGTAGTTGTCCGAAGCACTTTTCGGTAACAAAGTTACCTTCTTCAGGGACTGAAGTAAACTATTTACTATTTACTATTAACTATTTACTTCAGTCCCTGAAGAAGGTAACTTTGTTACCGAAAAGTGCTTCGGACAACTACAGTGTCGTGTTTTGGCGTTGGGGTTTTGAGCTATTCTGTTTGTTCTATGTGTGTATGCGTCTATGCGTGTATGTGTTTATGTGTGTATTTACTTCAGTCCCTGAAGAAGGTAACTTTGTTACCGAAAAGTGCTTCGGACAACTACAGTGTCGTGTTTTGGCGTTGGGGTTTTGAGCTATTCTGTTTGTTCTACAACAACCGCCAAAGTTTTTCCAATCTTCATATATGACAGACGTACAGATATCAATTAAGTAACAGTACTATTGCATTTAAGTTTTCGGTCAATAGTAACCACCAAATTAAATCTCGATTTCGAACTCATTAGTTACCCATACAGCATCATCAGTTTCTAATAAATAAATTTCAAAATGTGTAGTAACAAACGTCTCAAATCCCTAGTACACTTTCGTTTAACTTTTATATTATTTCCTTCATGCGCTTAGTCAAAGCTGAACTGGGGGAATTCAGCTGTTGTTAGCACCTACGCGAGACTATGCTTACGTTACCGATCGCATTGAAACTGTTCCTTTGGGAATAACTGTGTTCTCAAACCTTTATTACTCCGTACTAAAGTCACTTTACAGTTCTTTAACAGGATTAACTTGTTATGGTAAACGTATGGCACTTGAAAAATAAGCCCGATCTTTAGAGGGTTGCGTTTACATATAATTGTTGTGTTTATTGTATAGGTAGTAACTGTTACTGATTACGAGTAAGTGTTAAATTAAAAATGAGATTTTGCTTGAGCAGATAAGTATTATTCAAATTCTAAGAAGAGCTTAAAAGCTTTATTTGGATAAAAAGTTCCTATTCAACGTTTTGTAGAAACTTAATGAATCTACAAGTAGGAGCAGCTCTCTACAGATGGCGTTTAGTATGCTGTTTGTAGCTGTTTATATAGCTAAAAGGAACTATTACAGAATACGCTTCAGGCTTCCATTATTTATTACTTAATATGTTCTCAGAAATTGAAAAATATAAAATAAATGAAAAACTTACGTTTTATGAATATATCAGGATTTTGTTGTAATCTTAAGCGCCTGGCGGAGAAAACTGAAACAAAGGAGATAGAATAGATGAGGCTTTTAGCTCTTACAACTCCATAATAGATAACAGAAATACACGCGTTTTAGTTACAAAATACATATAATGTTCAGAAATTCGCGTGCACTACTAATAAAGTTTTCACAAGGAAGATGTAAATGAGTCATCCCTTTTAGATTTCCGTTTTTCATTATCGCATGTAAAAATTAATTAATAAAGCTTGTGACAATTTGTGACGACTTGTTACTGTGACACTAGATACTGAGAGATAAAAAAAACCTGATTAACCATGATGAATTAACACGATAAAAAGAAAAGCGATTGAATAAATATTGATTTTAATTATAATTACAGCGTGTCCACTTATTATGTACTTCACAATTATGTATCTACTATTTGTACTTTCTGCTTATTTGTAGGGTTCCCAAAGAAAGGAACCAACTACCCGTTAGATGGTAGAATAGTCGGAGGTAATACAGTAGATATCGAAGAGTATCCCTATCAAGTGTCTGTACTATGGTGGAGTTCTCATATATGTGGAGGTTCGCTCATCTCTACAAACTGGGTTATCACAGCTGCTCATTGTACACAACAGTATGTATTTTGCTTTCCATACATTCTGACAGTAATGCATTAACATTCTCTATTATACATATAACAGATCTCCATTGACAATATCCGTTCGACTGGGTTCATCCATTCTCAATTCCGGCGGTACGATTGTGGGTATATCAGCCCTCAGTAACCATCCCAATTATGACCCTTGGCTAACCGACTATGACATATCCCTTCTCCATCTTTCCACAACTGTTTCCCTAACGAGAAAGATCGGAGTAGTAGGATTACCACCAGCTAATACGTCCATCCCTGCCGGTACAAACGGTATAGTGACGGGATGGGGTTCAGTGAAGGAGGGTAGCATGCTTTCTAGCGATCTTCAAGCGGTCTCGGTGACCGTAATGACTAATGAACAATGTGCTGATGATTATGGATCTGGTCTAATTACGGAAAGGATGTTGTGTGCTGGAAGTTCAACTGGAGGAAGAGACGCATGCCAGGTAATAATAACATCATTGTTTAATCAGATTTCTATCAGTTTTGCGTTTGTCTGCAATTATTCTGAAGCGGTGAGGACTTAGTGAATATGTCATCGAAGACAAACAGAAAATGAGAAGTCAGTCTTTCCTAACAATGTGAATTAAAGCAAAGGCAGTTAATATATTCCTTTGTACCACAAGCTAAAAGACCATCCTGATAAGTTTTAACGATATTTTCGAATGTCAATGTCAAAGTTTAATAATATTTTTCTTACCGAAAGTCATCGAACGGTATGATCATAGTGTGGCGAAATAACTGTTACTGTTTTGTTTTTGTGTGTAAATATTTTTTTCTAATTTTTCCATTTCAAATAATATTTCATTTCAAATAATATTTCATTTCGAATATTATTTCACTTCAAATATTATTTCAATTCTTTTCAACTTCTAATCTTGTAAATACTTTGGTTTCCTTTCAATCTAAACTCTATTGTTCTTTCAATCACTTTTACCTGGAAATCCAACTTCAACCATACCTGCATGCACTCCCATACTAATATCTGGTTTTACCCTTAATTGCTTTCTCTTGAATTCTGTACT